>NC_133118.1:30206263-30296552 GCF_022965805.1 Primulina eburnea
AACGTGCCTGGAGAATCTGGTAATTTGTTTGACAATGGTGAGTCTTTGAATGGTTTTCCTTCTATTCATAGTGGCAGCTGGAGTGCTCTTATGCAGTCAGCTGTTGCAGAAACTTCTAGCAATGATATAGTTCCCCAGGAGGAGTGGAGTGGTCTGATTTCCCACAATGCTAATGTTTCTTCAGCAAATCAGTCCTCTTCAGTTCACAATAACAATGTTAAACAGCAATCATTTTTGGTTGATGATAAAACGCGAATGCCTTCAGCACCTAGTCCTGGATCTATTCCCCCTTCTGGTGATAGCGATGTAAATAGTGTCGCAGGATTGAATCTCCTTGGACACAGGTTTCTGAATGAACCTGGTCAAAGACTGCCAAATGAGGTGTCTGAAAGATTTGTTTCTTTGAAAGAAGGTAACAAATGGTCCTAATTATATTCCACCACAAAAATCAGTCACTGGAGATAGTCAAATCTATAGAGATGCCTCTCAAAATTCTCCCGAAGCTGGGATGAGCGCTATGAAAATCTCCTCGTCTTGGGCACATCAACAGAGTGATTCTCAACAACAATCAAATGGTAGGAATGCTCTTTTAGCTATACCAACTGGTGGAGATAGAGGGTTAAATGTTCATCAGGCTGAGAAGTCCCAGAATTCAAAAAGCAATCAATTTAGGGTGATACAAGGAGAAGATGTTGGAGGTTCTTTATGGAAGTCAAATTCTGTTTTTAGATCTGCTACTGAGTTGGGTCCTGTTAAACCAACCATTGGAAATACCGGAACAAATAAAGTTAGACTTAGTTTAAATGATGCTGCTTCAGTTGCTAACTCATACAGTGTGGGTGTAGCTGATGAAACAAATCCATTTTTTCACAACACTAACAAAGTTAATCAGTGGAAGAATAGCAGTTCTTCTACAATTTACCAAGAGGGTAAAGATTTGGGTAGAACGCCACACCAGGCTATTGAACATAATCAGGGTTTGGACTCTTTGAATAGCTGTGAAAAGGAGGAAGCTACAAGACATGAGATGGAAAATTATGACATGAAGGAAAATTCTAATGATAGCCATCGCTCCAACTTATCTGGGCACACTTCTGGTGGCTTCAGAGAAACTGGATCAGGTGCGAGTGATTCAAAATCTTTGCCCCCTGCGAATCAAATGTTAACCAATCAGTTATCTAGGAAAATTTCTGTTCCTCGTAAATTTCAGTTTCATCCTATGGGAAATTCAGATGAGGATGCAGAACCTTCATATCACCTGAAGCAATCTACCAAGGTACAGGCCATGTCGCAACCAATTTCCAATCTTGACCAGTATCCTAGAAATTCTAAAGTAAATGAACAGGTGATTTTATAAAATTTAACAATTTGTGTAATTCACTCCTCGAAAGTAAAAATCTAATAGTTTATTTACACGGGCAGGGGCAATCCGCCGAGCTTCAGAAATACAATAAAGTGACGAATGAAGAACCACCCCATGTTGGTTTACCTGGTTATGCACCAACTATATCTGTTTCCTACAGTCGACCCTTTGATTCTTTCACCCCAAACACTGTCTCTTCGTCAGGGTACTTATTTTTTTCATTTCTTTTCATACTAAATTAGTTATTATACATGTTGGGATACTCTTTTGACATTATCTATTCAATCTAGCCAAAACATGCTGGAGCTTCTTCCCAAGGTCGATCATTCTAGTGGTCATGGTGACATGATGCACTTAAGTTCTGAGGGTAAGGTATCCACACAGTTACCTGAAGCGAAAAAAGTTGATGGGACTGCTGGTTGCTTTCAGCAAAATCAATCTTCTGTTTATCAAGGTTTTGGTCTGCAACTTGGTCCTCCATCTCAGCGGGGACAGGTTCCTGACCACTCAGCTTCATCCCAAAAAGCTCAAAGCTCGGTTAATTCAATGTCTATTAGTCATGCTGCAGCAGAAATGGGAGAGAAAGGCCAACAGATGGTCCCTACATCTGCAATTCAATCATTGAATTTTCCTCGTGGTGAATTCCAGGCTGAGTTTAAAAATAACAGACCTGCAGTATCTCCGCGATATAGTGGAAATGATGAGAGACATCGAAACTTTCAAGAAGCATTTAGTTCAGGTTCTCCGCATTTGAGTCAACTTCGAAATCAGCAAGTAATGAGATCAAGTGGAAAAATCACGATGAATCAGCACGTCGACTCATCTTTCAGCAGTGATGTTTCAAACAATATAAGGGGATCCATGGAGACAGTTTCGCCCGATACTCTTGGAGATATTCAAAAAGCTAATGTTATGTCGTCACGGGGTATGACCCAACAGGCTGGCCCTAATGATGCACATGAACGAGGTCCAACTTCAATTGCATCAGCCAGGGATCCGTTGCATGCTTCTCAGCATTTTAGTATGCATGGTATATCTCATCAGGGAAGTTCCCTCAATGCATTACATAATTTAACGACCAATGTCTACACCAGTCAACATTCTTTGGGTTCACATTACCAGAAAGCATCGTCACCATTCTCGGACTTAACCCAACCAAATACTGGGGAATCAAGTTCTGCTCCCCTGACTCAAGGCAGTATGAATGTTTGCAAAGGGGGTGACCTCTCTTCCGACTTGAGATCAATTTATGTGAATTCTCCTGGTGTTGTTGATGGGGAAGAGCAAAGGTTGAAAGAAAGTGCTGGACCCTCATTGTCATCCATCAGAATTGACACAACCAACAAGAATCATTCTGATGTATCTCCCCTTGATTTGTTTTCAACTCAGAAAAATATTGAAGCCTTTGGTCGATCCCTGAAACCTAATTCCTTCTCCCATCAAAATCATGCATCGCTAAACCAAATTAAGGCCCTGAAGGATGCAGGGGCTGATCCTTTCTTTAGGGTCTCTAAGAGAATGAAAGGACCTGATGATTGCTTAGATGCTGACCGAGTAGCTTCAACAGCTGGGCAGCAAAATGATCGCGGTCTTATACTTGGAGATTCTTTGGGTTCAAGTACTGGAGTTCCTTCTGATGATTTGTGGATGCCAAATTTCCTTTTGGCAGCCGATGCCTTGCAGATAAACCCCTCGCAGCATGGAAATGTACCCTCACAGGATATTCTGTTGCGTGGTGCAAAAGAGTCTCATAGCAACTCTTCTACTGATTATACCACCTCAGTTAGAGCTGAGTATCCTGAGGTTAGCCCACAGATGGCCCCATCCTGGTTCAATCAGTATGGTACTTTTAAAAATGGGCAAATGTTGCACGGTTATAATGCACATAAATTGATCCCCTCAATGTCAGGAGAACTTGGAAAGTCTCCAAGTGTTATGGATACCCTTGGTTCAGAGGAGAAAGGTACTGATGCCCCCATAGATGCATGTCAAATTAATACGACCCATCCAACGTCTACCTCTACATTAGTAAATGCGCCTTTGTCGTCTGGTCGCTCATACGAGCTGAATGCCACTGCTCAAAATCTTGTGGTATCGAGACCTAAGAAGCGTAAGACTGCTACTTCTCAGCTTCAACCATGGCACAAAGAAATAGTAGTTGGTTCACAAAATCTTTCGAGTCTGAGGTGGTAATCATGAACCAGTTTTTCTCTCATTATTCTATTATGTTTTTTTCTGCAAAGTTGTGTTTATGATGTTAGTGAAGATTCAGGATTTGTTTGTTGGAATTTTGTACCATGTTAGTAGCTTTTTACAATTCTTCAGGTTTGTCTTGCTCTATAATTTAATTTGTTAATCTGAATGACTATGCTGCATGCAGTGTGGCAGAAACAGTGTGGAGTCAAGTGGCAAATTGTCTAAAAGAAAAGGTGTGTTTGAGTTGTTCTTACTCTTTCTTCATTAGGGACTTCAACTCTCCCATGGTTCTCTACATTTTTCATTTCTTCTGCTGATGGCAGGTTGATGATGATGCTGAATTGATCGAAGTTGGACCATCATTTCGTAGATCTAAAAGAAGGCTTATCTTGACAACACAGCTCATGCAGCAGTTATTTTTCCCCCCACCAGCAGCTATCCTGTCTGCTGATGCTAGTGTTAAATGTGAGAATGTGGCTTATGCTGTTGCCAGAGCCTTGCTGGGAAATGTCTGCAGCGCAGTTTTTCACTCAAGTGGTTTGGACTTACCCGGTGAAAGTGTGGAACTGTAAGAACTTATTTGAATATTCCTCCAGCAATGTTGAATCAGTTTAAAGCCTTAATCTTTCGAATTTGTCAGGTTTTTGGATTTTTTTGATGAATTGATTCTCTTTTCTGAATGACTAGCTCTTATCTCTAAACTTTGTTAGACTTTCTGCTAAGGGTAAATCATCAGAGATAAATGTTGATCGGTATTCCGGAAAAGTTATGGAAGGTTTGACGGGAAGATTGGGGAAGCTGGAAAATGATTTCCTGAGGTAAATCTTTGCACATTTCTTGATTTTTGGTATGTTTGTTCCTATAGATTTTTACTTGATCTAAACTGCCAATACTTTGTGCGATCCAGTCTAGTACGTTTTGAGTTGCTGAAAACCAACATAATTTTATTTTGCTTTGGCAGATTGGTTTAGATGAACCATTCTAGTTACTTTCTGTCCTGACTTGTAATTTTTTTTTGTATATTTTGCTTATTGTGAAGTGTAATAACTACAAGAAAATTTAAGTACTTGAATTCTGTAGATAAAATAATTTATTTAAGCTATATATTTATTCAAAGCTATTGCACACCATGTGCAGAAGCAGCTAAGACTGAAAATTGCATCTGTGCTTTTATATGGAGATCCTTTCGAAGACAAATTCTGAACTCTACCATGCATAAGTGTTCAATAAAATCAGATGTTAGCAGTCTTTACAGCTTATGCAATTATAGTTTGTGACCAGTATCTGAAGATATGGGATAATCTAAACATATCAACATGCAACAACACTGACTTGAAAGTATATTATTCTAATTTTTTGGGGGATATAATATTTTGTTCTGTTCTTAATTATGCCCAGATCTTATATTGAATTGTTTCCTATATATTTAAGTACATATATAAAACAAATATATATCCATACATATTTCACATTGTATCTAATCTAAGTCATAAAACTTTGAACTTAAGAGGATTAAACCCTATTACTATAATCATCCCACTAACATTGAGTCACTTTTCATGCTGTATGTCAGCCACCAACTAATTTTTGAAGAACGTGTTTGGATATTTAGTATTTTTAAAAAAAATAAATAAAGAAATCACATGTTTTAAAAAGAACTCTTTGTTTTTTTAAAGCACCTTTGGATAATTTTGTGATGCTTTGAGTCTTTCTCAAGTACTTAAAATAGAAATCATTCCAATGTTTTGTCTTATTTTTATTTTTTGAAGAAATTGTTGGTCTCATGTGTGACATCTTGAGATATAAATATGAAAATAAAAGTATACAACCGTCAACCGGACACTAAGTTTACGTGGAAAACCCAAAAAATTATTAGGGTAAAAACTACGGGCGTGATGAAAAGAATTCTACTATAATATTTTATGGTGTACAACCACCACTCATAGTGTTTTTAAAGAGATTACACGCTCTTAATACATGATCATGTTGGACAGAACAAGAGCCATGTTAAGGATCGCGGTCTAGCCAAGTTATTTTGAGCAGAAGTAGTCGAGACCGTTAGTTATATCGTCAATTGTTCTCATTCAATGACGGTTGATCTGAAGTTTCCGATGGAGACGTGAATTGGGGAGCCGACTGATTATTTTCGTTTGCATACATTTGGAGTCATGTGTACGTTCTGTACAATGATCAAGAAAGATCGAAGTTGGATTCAAAATCCAGAAAGTGTATCTTCTTGGGTTATGATGATGGAGTAAAAGGGTTTCGCTTGTGGGATCTTTCTGTCCACGAGCTTTTCATCAGCAGAGATGTTATCTTCGAGGGAGATAAAGTAGACAAATGACACTAAATTTAGAAACTACTATATGTCTGGTGGAAAATATGACCGACGAAGGTCAAATTTCTTGTGAAGCAGTACTATGAGTACGAGAAACAAGAACATGTCGAGTCTGAGGTTTCCAGGGCGATGCAAGTTCATCGAGACAAAAGTGACAGAATGATTTGGCTTTCTCAGAACAATTATTTGAAGAAAGTCTTGGTATATTTCAACATGCAAGATAGTTTTGACCATTTTCTTGTTACTTCAAGTTCTCCGAGACGTGTCGTAGCAACGAAGTAGAGCAAATTGAGATGTCTCGAGTACCGTATGCATCAGTAGCGAGAAGTTTTATGTTCGACATGATCTATACAACATCGGACATTGCTCAAGCAGTGAGAACAGCTAGTTGGTATATGACGAATCCTAGATTAGAGCATTGAATTACTGTTAATAAGATCCTTAGATACATTAAGGGTACATCAAATGTTGCATTATGTTTTGGAGGATCGGATTTTATAGTTAGGGGCTATGTTGATTCAGATTATGCAGGTGATACCGCTAAGAGAAAATCTACTATTCGTTATGTGTTTACACTTGCAGGGAAAATAGTAAATGAGTTTCAAAACTGCAAACAGTTGTGGTGTTATCTATAACATATGAAGAATATATGACAACTACTCAACAAGAAGACAATATGAATTAAAAGATTATTGGAGGAAATTAAGTACAAACAAGAAAATGTTCATTTGTTTTGTGACAGTCAAATTGCTTTGCTCGTTGTAAGGAATCCAACATTTTATTCTAGGACTAAATACATTGGAGTTCAGTTTCATTTTATTCGAGAAATAGTGAAAAAAGAAGGGTTAATATATTGAAAATCCATATAAAGGATAACATAACTGATGTGCTGAATAAGCCATTGAACATTCATAAGTTTGAATGATGTAGATCCTCAATTGATTTAATAGAAACGTAAGTAGCAGAGAATTACAAGATTGAATTGATGTCCAATGATGTGTGGAGATGTGTTTGATTCTCAATCAAATCTCCAAGTGAGAAAAATGTCAGCAAATTAATGGTGACATATGGTGGGTGAATGGTGGCAGACAACACTGATGATGGTTGGTGGCAGATTTGGAAATGTGAAGAAATTCAGATGCAAGTTAATGCATTTAATATAAGAATCCACACTGAATATTTTATTCATCTCATTCTCGAGTTCTTCTCTCCTCTCAGCACATTCTTATTTGAGTGTGTTCTATAATATTTTTGATGTTTTTTGTTCTCCTGTATCGAGAGAGAGTGAAATATAGTGAGTGATTATACACCATAAAATATTATAGTGAAATAATATAAGGATTTTCCACTTAATCT
Source organism: Primulina eburnea (assembly GCF_022965805.1). Classification (NCBI taxonomy): domain Eukaryota; kingdom Viridiplantae; phylum Streptophyta; class Magnoliopsida; order Lamiales; family Gesneriaceae; genus Primulina; species Primulina eburnea. Next base: position 30,213,517 of record NC_133118.1, read on the forward strand.
CTTAGTTCAGTTTAATACTTTATTTTCATATTTGTATCTCAAGATGTCATACTTGAGACCGACAAGTGATATCGGAGTCTTGGTTTAAACTTTCTTAAAAGCATGCTCTGTGGTTGCAGCCTTGAGTCCTTGACTGATCTTTTACAACATAAAATATGTTTTTGAGATTTTTTTATTAAGGCTAGATTGTTTTGTCCAGTCTACTAAATTGTTGTAGACATAATGACATATATGTATGAGATAACAAAGTTCAATAAGAGCATTTTACGTTGTGAAAAATAAAGATATAAATAGTTAAGAAAGGAGAATTGCTTGACGGCTGTTGGAGACCAAGGTTTATGTGGAAAACCTAAAAAATTATTAGGGTAAAAAACTTGGGCAAAATAAAAAGAATTCGACTATAATATTTTATGGTGTGCAAACACTCATTGTGTTTTCAATGAGAACACATTCTCTTAATACAGAAAAACAAAACACCTCTCAAATATTATAGAACAACACATTCAAGTAAAAATGTATTGAGATTAGAGAAGAACTCGACAATATGATGAATACAATGTTCGGAGATGACCTATTTATAGGTGATTTTTCATATCAGATGCATTAAATTGCATCAGAATTTCCTTCACATTTCCGAATGTGCCCAGCCATTATCAATGTTGTCTGCTACCATTCAACCACCACCTGCCACAAATAATTAGCCGACAGAAATGTTTCGGGGAAAGAATTTTTGAGATGAATTTGTGAGATAAAAGGAGATGGCTGAAATTATTTTTATGGATATTTTTTTATGTTGCGCGACAAATCATATAAAATCGGTAAATTTAATAAGATGATATTTGTGTGGGTGATTGATTAGGGTGAGATATATTAAAACTTTGAAAATATGTTTTTAGATTAAAATATAATATAATAAGATAACAAATTTTTGAAGTGTTGAGAAGCTGAATTAAATGTAACAATTATGTTGAGATTATAAACTGGTGAAAATATATTTTGAGGAATAATAAAAGTTCAAGTGATATTATTTGATTTTATTCTGTGGAAGGAAGTATGGGTTTTTTTTTAAAAGAAATCAAACCAAGCGTATGGAGCTTGGGAAATCAAAAAATTAGTTCATTTTTCTGCTTAACTTGTTTTTAATATGTAAGAAAAGATTGCTTCTTAGCTATTGTGTTAAAATATGAAATTGCATTAATTTTTTAGACAAATGTCTTTTAAATAAAATGAATTTTGAAGCTAGGTACCTTCGTATTCAAAATAAATTTTAAAGCATATTTGATAAAAATAATGCAAGAAACTCTTGCCTCTTGGCAGAACATCGGTTCCATCAATATGTGTATGTAGCTACCAGTTCGCGCGGGGGAGTGAAACGAGTTGTAGGTAGCTACCAGTATGCCCGGAATTTAAGCTTGTGATGATCCCTTTAGATAATGAAGGAAAATTGACCCGACGAAAAAGGAATAGAAGTATTGATGTGAATGACAAGCCCCATAGAGAAGTATGTTGGCACTTGGCAGTTTATGGAAAGGTTTCAATGGAGAAATAAACTCTGGGTTATTAAGTTCAAAAGCAACCAACCCATTCTAGCTCCTATTTCTATTTTCTCACGAATATAGTGCCTCTCTCTTGCCTTTTTTGCTTTCAATACATATTATCATATGAGATATGTGACTAGCGACATGGAGCGCCTGTTTGTATGGAAAGAGTGACATCTTGAACCTTAGTGGCGAAGAAGTCTATTAAAACTACCACACCATATTGGTGTCTCGTGGGAAGTTTGAATGGATGATAGCATTTTTTGATGAGTAATTGTTTCCATGCTGTGGAGATTATCATTAATATTTTTTAAACTTGAAGATGTAAATCTTGCTCAAGGGAGAGAGTTTTGGAAAAATTATATATGTAATTTGATATCTAATTTGAAGTGTGCTGTTTTGATTTAATAACTTCTGATTGTTCAATATCATAATATATCTTCTGAGAAATGCATAATTTAATTGGAAGTGTATTTGCAATGTTTTTTTCATAACATAATAGCTCTACTGCATAGGTGGCGTGGTACTCGCAGCTGACACAATTGACGGAGTTGAGAGAGGCCAAGAGCCACTAGGATGCAATAAGTCTAGGGGATGAACCTTTTTTCTGATAAAAAAACTTGTCACTATTTAGTCTTGGAGAATAGGAATCTAATATCGCCTGAAATAATTTTACATGGATTTTTTTGGAGAAGATAAATGAGTCAAGCTTTGCTGGCACATTTTTATTGAAATATTTTAAACAAACTAATAAATGCGAGTGCAATTAATGATATTGAAGAATGATATATCATCATCGAAGTATTTTAATTAAATGAACCATATGCTCGAGTCAGACCTGACTGAGCAGTGGTCTTGCTTGGACGTTTTCATGTTCATCTGAGCTCAAGCATTGAAAGCATCCAATTAAGTTCTCTGCGGATTTCAGAACCCATAAAATTATTCAAACTCAGCTAAAACTTCAGAACTTTTTTGATCATGCTTGGCATGGTTATGTTTGTTCACTCATACCACAAATGCGATATCTAGATCATTTGATTTGTTCCTTTCTTATCGCCAAACTTTTACATGCTACTTATATTGCTATTAAGTGAGAAAGTGGAGTCAGTTACTGACAGCATCCATCGAGGCCAGTTTACTTGTAATATAAGTGTATGTGATACGCTTAACTGACTATTTGACCTTATTCTCTAGTAATTATCTTTGTTTGTTGTGGAAGCAGTAGATAGAAGACTATCTGGATGACTGGCATGGATAAAAAATTTACATGGTTCTGCTTAAATGTGTGATTTGGAGAAATAAAATGAAATTAGAGGGTAGTAAATGGTTTGACAAAATCAACTTGGTTTTCCAGTTTTATAAATAGTTATGGAAACCTATCTTCTTCTTCTTCTTTTTTTTTTCTTATTTTTTTATTATAACACACGTGGGGAGGGGTATCGAACCCGAGGAACCGGCTAATCCGGCAGGGGGTAAGACCGCCCGGTCTCGAAACCTATCTAGTTTCCTGGCCTTCCCTTGAAAATTATGTATCTTAATTATTTCCATCGCCATGAAGAATTCTTTTTGTTGACTGAATTCAGCTCAACTTGGTTTCAGTTTTCTTTACATTTCAAAAAAAGTTTTCGATGTTTGGTTATATTATTAGATTTGATCTGGGCTGGTGTTGTGTCCTATCTGGTGTTAGTACTTTCCTTGTTTCAATCTTTCCCGGTTATGCTCTTCTCCTTTTCTTCAATTTCATCTCTTGTTTTTCTCCCTTTTGCCACTTTCCCATTGTTTGACTTCTATGTTTCAGATTGGAGAAAAGTTCTTCCATATTTGACGTGAGAATGGAATGCCAGGATTTGGAGAAATTTTCTGTCATCAATCGATTAGCTAAATTTCATGGTCGAGGGCAAACAGATATATCTGATACAGCTCCTTCTCACAAACCTTTGCCACAAAGATATGTATCTGCTATTCCCATGCCTGGAAGCCTACCAGACACGGTACAATGTCTATCATTATAGTAATTGGTTGATTTATTTGATCATGTTTTCGTGGCCTACTGTTGAAATCACAGTGTGTTGGCAACATCATGTTCCCTGAGATGGAGGCTGTTTAATTCGTTCGATATAGGCCATCTATGTGTCTTCCTTGGGAATTACAAGTTAAATTTATGTATATTTATTGAATTGCTCTACATTTGGGTACCCTGTCATTTTTTTACCAAAAAGGGGATCGTGAAAATGTATTCCGGCATTATTGTTTCAAACATGGGAATACACGAAAGCTTGTCTCACAAACCTGCGACTTAAATTGTTGTTCTTGGGGAATGGTACGCCTTATGTCATCTACTCAAAAGAACTGGGTTGCTTGGGTTTATTTTCTGTGGCACCAGTCATGCAAGTTCGAATTTGAACTAACTATGCTCGATTCAGCTCGATTCGATGTTAGAAAATTAACGATTTCGTGTGTTAGCTCAAGCTATTGAGCTTGCTGATTGTGCATATAGATAAATACCATTTCGGGTTGATTCCAATAATTTGAAGCCTAACAGGCACGTGATGATCTCTGAATATTCCTTTTGCGCTAGATGCAAAAGCTTTGTTTATGGGAAAAACATAATTTTCGGTCGCATTATGAATGCATGCATAAGTTAATTAAATTTTTAAAATTTAATTTGAAGTTTGGAAATTTAATTTTTGTATCTTTGTTCAAATGTGAAGTTATTGTTGCTTTTTGTAAAGTATTTTAAGAAGTTTATTTAATAATTATATGATTCTATATTCAATTCTCTTTATCACTAAGAAATTTTGAAGAAAAATTAAGAGAATGTATGAGAAAATTCAATCATTGTATATGTAAATATGTAATATCTGTACTATTTTATAATAATCGAGGGATGTAGAACATAATTTGCTTATAAGATGACCATATCATCCCTAATTTTAAGAATATAAAATATTATATACTTTTTTAAAAAAACAATATAATAATAAATAAATTTTAAAAACAACTCAAGATTATGTATGTTATATACATGTCCAATATTGACCGACAAAAACTTGGGTAAGATGGTCTTATGAGTCGTATTTTGCGAGATATATCTCTTATCTGAGTTATTCATGAAAAAATATTACTATTTATGTTAAGAATATTATTTTTTATTGTGAATATCGTTATAGTTGACCTGTATCACAGATAAAGATTCGTGAGATCGTCTCACAAGAGACCTACTCATATTGATATCAATTGAATTTTACATAAATATTCTTATTAAAAATAAAATATATCATATGACGTCTAGTTTTCCAATTTTGAAAATTCACATATTTATATTTTTATAAAAAAATAAATCGTTATTATCCGAACAATAATTACATAAAAAATAATCTCAAATACTTTCAATATTTTTTTTTTATAAAAATAAAATCTGACTAATATTTTTTTTAAAAAAACAATATCAGATAATTTATGAAATACTTATTTTAAATATTTCCCATCTTTTCCTCTTTGCCCTCCTCCTTTCCCACTTCTTTTCCGGCACGCTGTCTCAGTGTACCCTCCGTTCAACTTTCTTTGCGCCAACGCTAAGGATCTTAGGTATTTCAAATCCGATTAGTATTTATCTTGATGCTTAATCTGTATTTGTAAGTGACAGCGTAGATTTGATGCATTGTCTACCAAATTTCAATGCTTTTTTTTTAAAAAAAATTTGTTGTTGTTTAATTAGCGAGCTTTAGACTCGCTGCTCTGTGGATGATTTTGTTGTTTTCATATGAATTTAGTGTGATGTGATAAGAACAAAAAACGGGATAATGATATGAAGTTAATGCCGCGGTTTTATTGAATTAGACTTGATGTCTCAACTTCTGTAGATGTTCATTTGTGACAGCATCTTACAATCCTTTTGCTTTATTTAATGTTATGATATGAAATGGTGGATTGGTGGTTGATAGCAGGATATGCTAAATGTTTCTGTCAAGCAGGCTAAAATATGCTGTTGTATGAGTTGTTTTTCATTAAAACTGGTGCAAGCTGAAAATTTTAGGCCTAAACTAACTAGAATGGATTACTTTCAAGTTTAAGGATCTTATTTCGTTCTTGAAACTTATATGTTCCGAATTAAGCCCGGTTTTCCCTGCCAAAAGTACCCTTAGTCTGGTAGAGGGTGCATGATTTCAGCAATACTAGTGGAAAGATTCATATATTTGCTGTATTTTTGGTCTCGTGTCTCTGCCTTTTAAATTTGCACTAGGCGTCGGTTCTGTACCGAAGAAGCCCTTTGCGAGTTAAGCTACTTCCACTTTGTTGCTCGATTCTATTTTGATCTCTTACCAGCTCTGGGAGGGGGTCAAGTACTTGTTAATGTGAATTGAATTTTATCTTTCTACCACGTTACTGGCAGATCGTAGTTTCTGTTCTTTAAACTTCTTTATCATATCACCCTCCAGATAGGAAGCAATTTTAGTTGCTCTGTATAAAGGAGGCAAATGAGGCTTCTGAGTGAAACATGGTTGTGGGTTCGCAGTTTGGTAAAGGTACACACACAGTCCTTTATCCTCTTTCAGTTCTTGTTTATTTTGAAATTCTTATATATTGTCTGCTTTAAGTTCCAAATGGAACAAATGATCATCGATAATATTCACTTAAAATGATAACTACAGTTTTCTAGACCCACCTCCCGCACAATTTTACGAGATAAAGCCATAGCCATAGCAGGACGAGTCACCATAACGAAAAATGAAGAATGTTCGCGGGTTTCTTGTCCCGTGTGTTTGAACATACTTCAGGCGCCCCACGATGCCGATATTCGAATGACACTGGCTGTGCACTTGAGTCTGTGGCACCCCGAGGATGTGAATTTGCAGTGGGATATTATGCACAACAAGAAGCAATCTTTCATTCATCTGCCTTCCCTAGTCTTGGGTATCGGATTAGCTCTTTTGTGCTTGTCAACCAAAAATCAACCCCGACTTTTGGCCTTTAAGAGGAAAGGGAATTCCAGTGCAGTTTAGATTATAATGCGTGTTCTTAAATTGTTTCAATTTCATATCTTTTTGTTTATATTATATCATGTTGTACAAAACCGTGGCAAATATTTACTTTTTTTCTTTATATTGTATCAATAATCTTCCAAATTGTTAATCGACTTCAGATCATATTAATTCCCAAATATTTACAATTTTTTGAAATAGAAATATAGATTAATAAATATAAATCAAGAAGTGGGATGCTTCCATGAACCACAGCTACCAACATTCCTTGATCGTCACGAAGCACACAACCATAACCTGCATCTTTTCGGATTTTTTATGGGAGTTTCATGGCTCAAACAGATTTCCGAATGATCCCAGAACTTGTTTGGTGTGGGTGCCAAATGATTTCTCATAAGAACTTTGTATCCACTCTTCGCAGGGTATCATCAAGCCACGACCAAAGTGTCCTCAAAATCATATCGGCTTAAAGGAATGGGTTGTATTGGCCTTTGATCTATCTCGCTCACTACACAGATCCTTGACGAAATCAATATCCCAAGAACCATCCGTAGAGCTTCTCAATGAATCCACAGTAACGTAATGAAAGTCTGGAGGACAGGCTGATTCTATATACGAGCTGGTGTGGTCCGGAAGCCACGGGATATTCCAGATCTCAACATGCCGGCCTGATCCCATTCGCCGCCGAGCCCCTTGTCTAAGAAGTCCTTGAGTGGCCATGATACTCATCCAAGCATACCTGAGATTAGTACCTATCGATGCATCCAGAAAGTTGCCTTCTGGTTAATATCGTGCTTGAAACCATCGTTTCCATTTTATGCCGCCACTATTGATTCAAGATTTTCCCCACCAAAAGGAGTCCATGGTGCGCTCAAGCTCCTCACATAAGAAATAGGCAAAAGAAAGACACACATGACATGATGGGAGAGCTTGCACCACTTCCTTCAATAAAACTTCTTTCCCAGCCCGAAATAATAATTTGTACCTCCAACCATGCATTCAACTCCACGCCTTCTCTTTTAGGAATGCAAAAATTTCAGATTTATTTCTGCCCACAAGTGAAGGAAGGCCAAGATAACTACCATGATTTAGGGTGCAATGCACACCCAAAACTTCAAAGATTGTTTCATATCCAGAGACACATTAGCACTAAAAGAAATGGTAAGACTTGACAAAATTTACAATCTGACCTGAAGCAAGTTCATATTTATGAAGTGTCAGCACGAATCTTTTCACTTTCCTCAACCGTGGTTCGAAAGAAAAGAAAACTGTCATCGGCAAAGAAGAGGTGATATATTTCTGGGGTTTTTCTGGCAACTTTGTTCCCAAAGAATAGTTCCTCTGTTCGTCTCATAAGTTAAGAGAGCGGAGAGACCCTCTGCACAAAGGGGACAATGGTTCTCCTTGAGGAAGCCCACGCTGAGTCAAGATTGGGCTAATATCATACCCATTGTGAGTTTTCATATATGGAACTGAAGAAACACATAGCATTACCAGATTCACCCATCTCTGATGAAAGCCTAACCGATAGAGCATGTGTTTCAGAAAAGGACATCCAACTCGCTCGTAGGCCTTAGACATATCGATTTTAAGTGCTGTCATACATTTCTTCCCCTGCCTCTTACGCCTTTAAATAATGTCCAATTTCAAATGCAATCATCACATTATCTGTTATAACAGGCACTCAAGAATTCTGATATAACATTATTGATCACACCCTTCAATCCTTTAATTTTTGTTGATCACTGAAGAGTAGTGGGAGTGAACAGGGTGCATCTTTCAAGAACTTCGAAAAGTTTGTTGATCACCTCAAGAAATTATGAAGATCAGAACCTAGTAATTATGTATTGTTATCTTGTCCTGTTTTAATTTTCAAATATGTTGCTGTTCTTTTTCATATTAAAGAGTATTAATCACACAATTCTTAATATAGGGATGCATGAAATATGTGATGTTCTTTTTCACCCTTTTTGACAAGTGCGAACAACATAAAGGCACGTTCAAAGCTTATTTAATTATGTGATGAACAAGATTAATTTAACTCTCTCTAAAATATTTTTGAATATCCTCAAGTATTAATCCCCTCTTCACTTTCTGCCAAAGCTTTAGCATAAACCCTCTCGATCCTCTACTATCCTTTGTACTTTCCCGCATACCGCCGCTTGTTTTTGGGCAAGAAATCTTCTTCGTATTCATGCTCTCTTTACATATTTGTTTCAAACGGTTAACATGGAATGGCGACTTCAGGTAAAACAGACAGGGAGATGAAGCACCATTTGATGCACGAATGGCTCGGTTAAGCTGTCTGGTGATGGCCTTGAGTTCGTACGAGTCGAGGAGGTTGCTGCCATTGTTAGTTGGGCTTAGTTTGTAGATGGGAGCGAGTGTATATGCAGGAGAATTGGTTGATTTGATATCCATTGAAACTCCTCTTTTTCATTGTTTTGAGTACGTTTTATGTGCTGTCTTTTTGGCTCTATTTTGTTGATTGTGAATGAGGCGTGCTTTGTAAATACCGTTTACTGTCCATAGATTGTGCATCGGGTCTAACTATGAGCATATTGTATTTAACGCTTTGTGTTGGTCATTTAGCTCCGATTTCTATCAAACTGATCGTGAGTTATTCGAAATTCGATTAGATAAAAGCTTTTTTTTGGGATCGTTTCATAGGGTTCATTAAGATAGACGAAAAAAACTCAAACTTTAAAATTGAGTCTCATTATCATGTTCGTTATTAGAGTCATGAGCCAGCTATTAGATGAAAAATAATAGTTTTTTTGTTTGATTTATATATTTTATAATTAAATATAAAAAAATCTATTAAATTTATTTATCAAAATAAAATTACACATTTTAATAAAAAAATATATTTTTCACTGAATATATATTTAATTTCTAATGAATATTTTAGTTTAACATTTATATTTACTGAGGTAGTTTAGCCTCGATAAAATTTCGAATAAATTCGTGAATTATGAATATATTCGTTAAATAAAGCTCTAGTTCGACTAAATTATAAACGAATCAAATTTAAATATTTAAAAGTTCGATTTAACTCGAATAAATTCGTGAGTCATGAATATCTCCATTAAATAAAAGTCGAGTTCGACTAGATTATAAACAAATTAAACTTAAATATTCAAGAGTTTCGTTCGATCGAAGAGATCTTCAACGCTCTCCGGTGTTCAAGTCAATAAAATAGATGCACTTGTAACCGAGTAAACTGCATGCCAACGCGGTTTCTCATTCCCAAGTCTCACTCACCATTCTCTCTCCAAATTCCGTCTGATCGAATCCTGATATTTCTCAATCATAAACCCTTTTCTCCATACGACTTTTGACATTTATCCTCCTCCATTGTCAAATTCCGAAGAATTTGAATAAAAATTGGGAAAAATCTTGCAGTCTGTGTAGCTTTTGTTTTTAATGTTTATCTTGATCTTTGAAGTTGATTTAAATTGAGCTGAATGGGTTGTTGCAGCAGTAAGAACGCCGATTCCAGAGCGAGTCGCGTAGCTCGATGGCGCTCAACGGGGATTGTAGCCTTGCGCGACTTTAAATTGAAGGTACCATCTTTTAAAAAAAATTATTGTTACTATTGTTGTCATTATTGTTAAATGCGTTATACTTTAAGGTGATCGGATACGTGGGATTCCCTTTTCTTTCTGAATTTTCATGATAGCTTTAGTGGATGGTGAATTGGTGTTGAAAATGATTTGCATGGAAGGAATGAAGCATTTCTGAATATTTATGTGGTGTTATTGTTACAGGTTTTATATGTTAGAATAATGGATAATTTCAGCTTGGAAAATTTAGGAAGATGTATGGACATAATTTTGGGTAATCCATATTGTTCTGTAGGTTGAGTTAGTTTCAGGCAGTTAAGTTTTTGTGGATTCTTGTTGAAGATACAAGTTGATTTTGGTATTCTCTATTGTTGAAAAGGTTCTCTAATATTGTAGCAAATTGATGGTAACTTATCTGACAATATAGTTGATGTTTGAATGCTGAAAATATTTTTCTCCTAAGTCCTAACGCGTGTTTGTGTTATGTTGACCGGAAATGTTGATCTTTTTCTCTTTACCATGGTTTACAGACATTTCCCGATGAAGTTCTCAATTTGGAGAGATCAGTGCGCACACTTGATTTAACACATAATAGATTAGGTAATGTTTCAAGTATTAAAAACAATTTAGTCATCGTTGCTGTTCTAATTACAATTGGTTTTTAACCCGAACTTGGATTACGGTGGGGCACTAGTGTGTCTTGTAGATTTGCAAATTCATTACTAGACAAAACTATTACCTTTGCACTTGTAGTCTTGTCAATCACTTTAATTTCCTAAAATCTCTTCTCTGCTTTGACAGTTGACGTTCCGATGGAGATAAGCAAATTGACTAATTTGCAGCGTTTGGTAAGATTTAAGATTTGCATGTATTAGTCTTGGTGACTTTTTTTTAATATATGTTGCATGAGTTAAATACTTGTTATTGTAAAGGCTAATATTACATGTTTTTATCCATGATTAATTCTTCTGTATCTTTGTCATAGTTTGAGACAATCTAATGTAAATTAAAAAAATATTAGCGTGATATTTTCAACAGTTCACAGATGTTGCATATTTGTTTTACTCTTTATGTAATTTAAAATTGTTCAGGTTTTTTCATGATTGTCTTAAATGAAACAAAAGAAAACACTTTCTGTCTGAACCAAGACCTTTATTGCACTATGTTTTTCCATACGATAACTTACTACAATTTTATTTGTCATAGTATTAGTTTCATCATGCAATGCCCTTGAATAGGTTGTTACTTCTAAAGATTGAGTTATATCATTCCGAGATCTGTTTTCTCACATATATGGATGATTAACCTTTGTTTCACAGATTTTAGCTGATAATCTTATTGAGTGTCTTCCAATGAACTTAGGAAAGCTTCAGTCTTTAAAGGTTATGACACTCGACGGAAATAAAGTGACTACATTGCCTGATGAATGTGAGTTTGTTGGTCTCAAAATGAAAGGATTGTACTTCAATATGTTGTTGAAACCACCGCTTTACTGCTTTAACCTGAAGGTTCTAACATTAAATTGACTATAGAAACTTACTGTGAATTTCAGTGGGCCAGTTAGTGAAACTTGAGAGACTATCAATATCGGGAAATTTGTTGATTCAGTTGCCTGAAACTATAGGGAGCTTGCGCAATGTGAGTTGCTTATTCTAGTGTTTCACTTACGATTCAGTGAATTTTCAGATTTTGTGACTTTACATGTTTCTATACTGTGTTTTCCTGCTTTACAGAAATTAAACAAACTTCACTATTTTACCTATTTATTATGATGTCAATCAGTGCTGGTATAACAAGTTAGCCAACTGATTAGAATCATAATAGAGTTCAGGGGTTTAGTTGTGAAAGGTCCACTCCAGTTGATTGTATCTTGTCCATGCACCTGACAATGATCTGGTAGTTTATTATGAAAAATACACAATGCAAAGATAAATTGTAGCTTTTCCACGTGTTCTATTAAATATTTCACATAATGAACCGGTGAAAATGGTCCATCACGAGGTTGTTTGATTTTGAATTAGTTGCTTGACTTGATTTTGGATGTAATCTCTATTATTTGATAGCAATAGCTTGTTTTATATGCTGCATATTCTGAAAAAAGTCTTTTAAAACTTTGGACTCTGCAGTTGTTGCTGTTAAATGTATCAAACAACAAAATAAAGTTTCTTCCGGAGTCAATTGGTAGCTGTTACTCGCTGGAGGAGTTTCAAGCTAATGGTACTTTCAGATTTATCTTTTTGTAATTTTTTTGCAGGACTCAATTCAATTATACGAATTGAATGTCCTAGCAGTACAAAATTTGTGGTTGTGAAATATACCAATACATGAATTCCTAAGAATAGTACAGAATGTAATTAGCCTCCAATGGCTTTAATTCTTTATTAGCCTCCAATGGCTTTAAGTTAGCATAGACCACCACTCAGTTAGCAACAAATGTAATAGTGTTCATTTGAGGAACTTGTCTGATTGTGTCCACAGCATCTTCCAGTGCTTGGTGTTTATATACGAGTCTCAGTTTCTTAATGATCCATTCATTCCTTTCACATAGATACAATTTATATGGTACAAAAGAGAGATTGGTTAGAAGGATCGATGTCTTATACTTCTATTGTTCTCTTCACATGCATTATTGAATTTTAATTTCTAATATATATATATATATATATGGTACAGAAAATTCTATTGAAGAGCTTCCTACTTCAGTTTGCAATCTCGTTAATCTGAAGTCACTCTGTTTGGATAATAATGACGTGAAGCAGGTATCAGTTAAATTTGTTTTATTTTTGGTGTTATGTTTTTTGATTGAAATTTCTTGCTTACCTTAGTGTCAAGTAAATGATTGTTATGCTTACCTCAGTGTCAAGTAAATGATTGTTATGCTTTATTTTAATGTACGTAGTATGTGGTGCCTGTTGGATATTAGGTTTATGGCGTGTGAGAATGCTAAAATGACCCAAAATAATCTGTGGTGGTGTTTTTTTCCTTTTAAAAAATTATATATTTGTTGCAACCTGAGTAACTTTAATTGAGACTCTTGTTCTAACGTCCCAAAGTTATAACTTTTTCCATGTAATGTCGTCTGGCTGATAATTTGAAGTCTTCCTACTATCAACGGATTTATTAATTAGTGTCCTACACTTCACAGATACCTCCAAACTTATTGAAAGATTGCAAAAGTTTGCAGAATATATCCCTCCATGGAAACCCGATTTCTATGGATATTTTTCAACAGGTTAAACCATTAAATATTTTACACGCCTGTGTTGTACATCTTGTTCTGCAAGCATTCCCCATCTTTTTTTAATCTCTTGTTCTTGTCAGATGGAAGGGTTCCCAGGATTCGAGTCTCGGAGGAAAAGAAAGTTTGACAAACAGATTGATTCTAATGTGATGATCAGCTCCAAAGGCCTCGATGAGGGTGTTGACCTGTAAATCTCGCAACTGAAATTTTTGTGAGATATGAAAACTTTCTCACGGAATTTTTTTCTTTTTGTTTGAAGTTAACCATCTTCCTGAATACTTCATCATAACATTTTGGTAGCCTTTCTTCGTTCTACTCTGATATTGCTTAGTTCCCAGATGTAAATTTAGTGTATGTTTCTGCAGTTGTGGTATGTCGTGATATTCGGGATTAAGACTCTTCGATATTCAATAACACGCCACCATCTTTTTATGATCTTTTTCTGCTGCCGATTATTTATTAGTGTGCCTATATTTCTTAGCTCGTCTCCCCTTGTTCGACTGCCATATACATCTCCAGTAGTTCTGCATTGTAACAGCCATGTAAATAATACTAACAACAATATTTTCTGGTTGTATTGTATATTTGAAATCTTGCGGAGGAAACTTGTACACCTAGAAATTTTAACAAAATGGTGCAACTCAAATCTTTTTAAACCGCACAATATCTCAAGCGTCATAGTTCGATCGCTCTATCCAACAGAGACAATTATCGCACCTCAACAATTTTTCTCTCAATAATTTTACTCCTTGTAATCAATGAGAATCGAACCCATGACCTTATCTTTGATGATGTACAATTTGAGAATGCATGATGAAAGTCAATGCAACAATAGTCTCTTTATTCTTGATGCATATATTTTTTATAAGTGTTTGTCCCCAACGTTAATAAATAGATACAGTAGACATAGATGAACTAAGTAGCCGACAATTAAGCAGAAAATGTCATGTGTCCTTGTTGTGTTTCAAAGATAGTAGCGATCAATTCAAATTCTTTGAACACTAGTTGAAATAGGTAACCAACATATTTTTTTATTCTGTTTTGCTGACAACTTTTTAAATAAATTCAGAGATAGTCCGTTGTCTTCAGAGAATGTTGTCAGATTAATATAAAAGCTAATATGTTTTGCACACAGAATAAATGTCGACAATTTGGTTCCACTCGAGCTGTTCGACAATTTGGTTTCACTCGAGCTGTTGTAAATACTTATCTGATCAGTAAAGTAGGATCTCATCTCGTGTCAGTTTAGTTGAATAATACAAATGATGCTCTTTCATTGATAATCTTGTCAGCTCAGTTTAATGATTCAAGTATTTAGTAATTTATCACCAAATAAAAGAGTTTTATGGTTTAGTTGACAATAACAAAAATTTTCAGGGATGTTTTTGCAAAAAGCCACAAATTGTGTGCAAGGGCATTGATGTAATTTTCCCGATCTTGTTACAGTATCGTCACTAACAATAGCTTTTCTATTTATTAATATATTATAAGTCAAAACAAAATAATTTTTCCCCTCTTTTCGATCCCCTTTATTCTTCCCTCGATTTCACCTATTTTTCTTTTCTAAATCTTGAAATTGAGAGCATATCCTTTCAATTCGGTTGTTTATCTTTGTATTGATACCTCATTTACCTTCCTTCGTTTATGGAATTGAAATCTAGGGTTAGGGTTTGTAAGTTGTTATATTCAAGATTGATCTTGTCGAATTAAGCTGTGATTTACGCAGATCGTCCCGTATTTCTTTGTTTTTTAAAGGCTTCCTAATTTTTTGCTGAATTTTGGAAAATTAGAAAAAATATCATCATCATTGTTTCGTGATTTTATTGTTTTGTATTTTGATTTTAATTTTTCTGATAGTTTCTTGGATTTTCGAAACCAATTTTTTCGAATTTTTTTTGTGAAGTTTTGCGGATTGATTTGTTTGTGTCTGTAATTTGGGGATCTAGGGTTTTCTTGTTTTTTTTTAAATAAAATTTATCTGGAGAATTTTTTTAATTGGATCGGCAGCAAGAAAATTGCTTTGGTGCTTAGTAGTTTTTGCCAAGTCCATTGATATACGATCAGCAATTTACGGGTCAGCTGTTCCGTTTGATTCGAAGATTCTATTATTTAGAGGTATGGAAATATTTTTTAGAAATTTTATTAAATTTTTCCGGCTGATTTTGAATTTTCTTTGCTTAGAGGAGCTTAATTTTTTCTCCATTTATATTTATTTTATACTTCAGCCATTTGGCTTCCCCCCCGTAATTAGAGTCCATATGCATTTGCGTTGATTCAAGTTTTATGATGACATAAAATAAAGATTCAAAGTTTAACGACGACATTACCTTACTTGATGCATGACTTTATCTTGCTTTTTGGTGGAGCCCAACTAACATTTATTTACTATTCTTGATATGTAGCATGGTCGTGGAATAAAAATCTGGAGTGCTGGTATCCCAGGTTTCAAATTGCAAATGCTGTGAAATAAATTAGACATGCACCACTAATCTGCCTATGCTTTACATGAAATAATAGAACAGAATTCTAAAACAAAATATCCGAGCTGTAGTTGCCCATATTCCAAATAGTATTACGGATTATATTTCATGCATCATGAAAGAAAATATGGCTAGGCATTTGGACCTGGACATCTAATTCTTAGTGGATGCTTGCTATTTTTACTTGATTGACTCTGTTAGAAGTGTTACTGAACTGCATATTTTTCTTTTTAGTTTGAAATACTAAATTTTCAGTTGAAACTTATTGATTTTCATCATTATTATTCAGAGGTGTAACCCTTTTTAGAGGTCTAGTGCTTACTGGTTGGATATCATTTATTACCAAAATAATTTTCTGCCTATTCTGGAATCAGATCTATGCTATGATGGCCTGATAAAATGTTTTTGAGCAAATCATGATAAAACTATAAAGTACTTTCTTATATGAGTTTCTAATTAAAGCGGTCCGTTTTTCGTCATCGCTTAATTTAGAATTACCTATCATGCTTTATATCATATGTCGAGATTCATGCAAAATTACTTTACCTTGGCATAGCTGAAGCAGAATGGGAGGAAGAGATTTTATTTTCTGTTGTAGCTTGTATTCCTTTTCTGTTTTCTTTTACGTTATCTGTGAAAGTTGCATGAAGTGTTTAGTCTCTTCAGAGCTGCATATATGTTCAATTTTATTTTATTTTTATTTTTATTTTCTGTTTAGTCTTGTGGTGAATTTTCTTCTCTGTTGAGTTTTTTCCCCAAACGTTTTTGCCCTTTTGCAGTTAAAATGGTACAGAAACGCACTTTTGATGAGGACGAGTCAATTGAAGTTTCATCTAAACAACCTAGGCAACTCGAGCCAAATAAGCAACTCATTACAACTTTGGAATTTCCTTCTGAATCTGCAGTTCTGAGTCCTTGTATTTCAGGTGGGGAAAAGAAAATGGCATATTCCTGACCTTCTAAAAATGCTTAGCCTAAGGGTCTAAGTCACATAGCAAGCTCCACAGAGTTGAACAATAGCGTCTGTGTTCAGTGTTCTTCAATTGTCCATGTCTCCATGAATTCAATGTACTACCTGAGATCGAAGAAATGATTTGAATGTGTTCACCGTAAAAATGTAGTTAAAGTTTGGTCCTGAGAGATCTCGTGATGTTGGAGAATTGGAAAATTATAAGATTTATTTGATTTGTTGTTTCAGCGTTCTGAATATTCTGTTGTTAAATATCAACTGTGTATTTAACTGACTTACAATTCAAGGTTTGGAACTGAAATTTTGGTTTTCTAGTCTGTGGAACTGAATTTTGGTTTTCTAGTCTGAGTTCATTTGTTTGTCAATTGACTGAAACCACTGTGTTTTAGGTAAAGGGGATAACCGTTCAGCTAAAATTAAGCCTGAATATATCGAGAAGTTCCATATTACTGGTGCGGATCCTCTATTTTTCATCAAGAAAGATGTTGCATCCGCAGCCTCCAGTTCTCTTCCCTACAGTTCCTGGGCCACCAGCAGTCTCTGTGAAGAGGATATAAGGTTGGAGTGGCCATTTCACATGTTGTCGTCCCCTGATTATCATAATACTGAACGTCCACCAAGGACCAATGTGCACCATGCAGAGATTTATTCGTTTCTTTTGGATCATCCTCCGCGAAAAGTTGTTCCTGTGGGACCAGATTTCCAGGCTGATGTACTGGAATGGGTTGAGCATGGAAATCAGAGGACACTTAAATGCTCGAAGTATCCACAGGAAGAATCTAGTCTGATTTCTCAAGCTCCAGAATATGTTCCTTTCAAGCCTTTTGATTCTGAGAGGGAATTGGCTGGGTGTCGAGTCATTCCAATTCCAGAATCAATATTGCCTGCAGAGAGTAATGAGGTTGGGGTTGGTAGAGTAGATTGTTCATGTGAAGACATGGGCTCAATCAGATGTGTCCGACAACATATTCTAGAAGCCAGAGAGAAACTCAAAAGAACATTCGGGCATGAGACTTTTACTGAGCTCGGTTTCTGTGATATGGGAGAGTTAGTTGCGGAGAAATGGAGTGAAGACGAAGAGCAATTATTTCATGAGGTTGTATTTTCCAATCCTGTATCAGTAGGAAAGAACTTTTGGGACCATCTAGCTGTTGTATTTCCCTCCAGGACAAGGAAGGCAATTGTCAGTTATTATTTTAATGTCTTTATGCTTCGAAAACGTGCTGAGCAAAACAGGATTGATCCAATGAACATTGACAGCGATGATGATCAATGGCAGTGGACTGGCGATTCTAGTGATGATGAGGTTGAAGTTGATGAAGATGATGGTTTTGAGCTTGAATCGCCTTTAGAAGCCGATAGACATGAAACCTTTGATAAAGTCACGCATCCATCTGGCGAGGATGTTTGCCCGACAACCGCTGCATATCCTGGTAATATACATGCCACCTGCAAGATTTCAGGTGGCGACCATTCTCATGAAACTGGCAGTCCTGGTATTAAAAATGAACCTCGTACATCTGGTGATGCTGTTGTTGCTCTTGATGAGTGTGTGGAGAAAAGTGAGGATCATAGACATTGGACTGGCACTAATGGGGCCAGTGGACATGACTTTATGTTGGAGGCTTGTAACGCTCGAGAATGGGAAGGCGGGTACATGGCTCACACAAGAAATGAAGTGGATCTCTTGCCCACATGCAGTATGATCGAAGAAGTATTTGGTACTGGATCTTGGAACTGCAAGCCCGGGATGGACAGGGCTTGAGCTAGCATCGGATAGCTTCTTTGATCTCGAACATTTTTGCTTGCTTTATGGCTTTTAACACCTTGGCTCAGGTAACCAACTGATCTACTCCGGAGAACAGTTCCAATTTTCCTTGTACATTTTCAGCACCTGCTGATTCTGTAAGACTTGATGATTGATATAATTTGGCAGTCTTTATTTTACTAGTTTACCGGTGTGTCTCCTCGGTTTTCTCAGTCGTTCGACCTCAAAATCCTGAGATTTATGTTTTAGCCGATTACAATGGCATGGAAACACTCTGTAAATTCTCTAATTTATGGCTTTTTAGGAGCCGAGGGTATTTACCCTTGTAAATTATTTACCTCCCCTTGAACAGATTTTTTTTTTGAAGGGGAGTTTGCTTGTTTGTTAATTAGCCTGAAAAACTTGAATATGGAAGTATGGGACAGTTGGGATCAAAATGTCTCCTTCAACATGCAGTGGTTTTTATTATATTTTATTGCATACTCTGTGTTTTTTCTTACATCTTTGCTAGCTGTACTAATCATTAACTAAGTCAAAAATAATAGTGGTATTCGAGGGACAGGTGGGAGTTTGGAGTGTTTCTTGAGCATATGTAACACAGAAATATGCTAATAATATGTACACAAATATACATAGAAATATGTTCAAATATATACATAGAAATACCATTAAAATATATATTTGTATGCATTATAATATGTGAAAATTAGATTTTGTGTTCAAGTATATTACACTTTAATTTATGTTGATATCCAAATGTTTTTTTTTCCTTTGTTCAATAACAATATCGGTTTTCTTTAAATAAATATTGATTAGTGCATTACTAATTGTTACATTGTTGTTTCTCATCTATATATTTCCTAATATTTATGTAGTCTAACAATCATTTACCTACAATAATTTATAGACGTGAAAAACTATGTTTCTTGGAAAATATTAAAGAAACTATTAGGTAGATCGTGCAACTCTCCAATGGTTGAAGTCTTGGTAAAAATTGTTCCTTTTTAATAATCTATTTGTACCCATGTCTATCTTTAGTACATGAGAGTGATTGATTAATCAGAGTTTCGAACTTATAAAAATATTCGTTTATTAATATACAACCATCCCTAATGTTTAACAACGATTCATTAAAAAACGTCGCTAAACAGAGCATTTTCTTGTAGCGTATTATATGTGTGCCTAACATAGATAGGCCATCACTTAGGAGTTAATTATCATAATAACTCATTGTGATGTTAGGATAATAGGTGTAGCAAATTGTTGGAACAATTTGACCAATAAAGCCAAAAGAAAGGTATCTTATCTTTCTTGTACTTAATGATGCTAATAAGGTAGCAGAGAGAAGACAAGTGAGTGGCCAACCTTTTGCTTGGAAGGTGTTTGCTTGTCAATTTAAGCATCACTTTGGGGCAATCTATGAACTTTGCTCACAAGTGAAGTCACTTTATTAATGCAAATGTTTTCAAATGCAAAAATCATTGATGTTTATTGTTGAGGAGCTTTGGATTAATTAATTTAACATTAATCGGTTAAATTATCACGGAAAAAATCAAGAATAAATTCCATTGTATATTTAAAATTTGAATATCATCTCTCATCATCTTGACTGATGCATTGACACCAAATCTACGGTTTGATCTAACGCGTCTCCATGACGACTGATGTCACCCGGGCGAAATGATCGAGTCGAGTTGGGAACTCTACCGGGTAAACTATCAAAAATATTGAAGGAAATATGAGTTAGACGCTGGATCTGGATTATGACTTCTTGAATACTTTGAGGGACCTGCGAACAAGAAAAATAACCACGTGAATGGGCGCCGGAAGGGTGTCCGGCGTGACCACTCCGATGCTTAAGTCAGTAGGGTACTCAAGTAATAAAACCAATGTAGCCAAGTGATGGCTGTGATGATTGGTGTGTAGTGAATGAGAGTATTAAATGTTAATTAATATCTGAGTGGATGATAAATGCGAATAAGAAACCTGGCATTTATAGTAGAGGAAGCAATGATGACCTCGTTTTTTGTGTGTGAGCATTAAATATAGTAGGGTGGCTGATTGTATCCTATTATTCTGACATGTCAAATCATACGCTAGTCATGTCTCATATGTCCTGTCAACCATTAATATTAATCAGGGATAGGTCGGCTATATGCGTGCTCTATCAAGTAACGCCATTAAATGCTCCCCCCGCATCGAGGTGGCAGAGGAGAAAACTTCTCGGGTAACCTTGCCAGAACTTGGGCATCACGTTCTAGGCGACCCAAAACCCAGGATACCAGCATTCGCTGTCACATTAAACTTGGAGATACTCTGCCCTGACCCCATGGGGCATGCCCATGAACGGTGCCCGGGTGACTTAAGCATCGGAGTGGTCACGCCGGACACCCTTCCGGCGCCCATTCACATGGTTATTTTTCTTGTTCGCAGGTCCCTCAAAGTATTCAAGAAGTCATAATCCAGATCCAGCGTCTAACTCATATTTCCTTCAATATTTTTGATAGTTTACCCGGTAGAGTTCCCAACCCGACTCGATCATTTCGCCCGGATGACATCAACGACTATGCGAACCCGATTAAGCAAATTAACTTAGGTAATTTAGATTTAACTTTAAACTAATTTCCATATAATACAGCTAAATCTTGGAGTGGAAATGCAGGCTGAAACATTGGAATTAGAAGACATTTGAAAGTGCGGTTTTTGCAATGAAAAAATCCGGCATTGCAGCAAATTTTGGCCGGCACTGTCACTGCTGCTGCATGCTCAGCCTCTATGCTAGCTGCATCATCAAGTTGTCAACTAAGTTTTTGTATTAAAATAATGATTTCCATGGTGTAGAATAATACATTTTCCTGTCACCTTTCTTATTTATATTTTGACAAAAACATGTGCGAGACGGTCTCACGGGTCGTATTTTGTAAGATGGATATCTTATTTGGGTCATCCATGAATAAATATTACTTTTTATGCTAAGATTATTACTTTTCATTGTGAATATCGGTAGGATTGACCGTCTCACAGATAAAGATTCGTGAGACCGTCTAATAAGAGACACACTCTTATATTTTATACCATTGTTTTTTAAAAAAATTGAATGTTGTTTTTTACACCTAAAAATTTGATGGGTCGATATCATTTTTCCCCACTCTTCGTTAAAGTGGGTGGCAAATACTTGTATAAAAGTGTGGTGGAATCCTACTTAAAAAATAATAAATTAAATAAAAGACTAAATAGAGGCAAAGATCCATAACTTGAACAGCTACTTATTTGTTGGATCCACCAGAATGATACTTACAAAGAAATGCACGGTTAATACCAAAGAACACCAACTTAATTTGTTTTTATATATACATTTTTTCTTGAATATATATTAAGTTCATATGTTTAATATATTAAGGGGAGTGTTTGCAAAATAATATGCTTTTAGAGATTGATCGAGTTTATAGATTACGAAGAAGTGAATTTTTTTAAGTTAGAATGTTTGGTAAATAAAATAAAATACCAAAAATACTTTTATTGAATTGTTTGTAAAAGATATAGTTTGGTGGTGTGAATGAATGTAACAAGTAATTTTGGATCAGACAAAAATATCGAAGATGAGAGTATCCAAAATTTTTTAAATCATTTTTTAAGAATTAGAATGGACCAGTTTGTAGATTTCAATTAAATTGAGTGTTGTCAAGAAAAAAAATTGAGTGAAATGAAAGTGAGAATTCATTTTTTTCTTAGATGGCACACACCTGTGCCAGATAAAACTTATTGTCTGCTCCTATATTCCAATTGGAGCTGAAGTTAAGCAAGAGGAGTAAGGATATCTTAAAGGGCCCCCCACCAATTTATTGCCACTTTCTTTGCTTTGTTTCTCTTTTTTTTTTTTATCTTAGCTTTCATGCATGGAAATCTCCTCCCTAGTGTAGTTTGTGACAGAGATAAATTTAATATAATTATATATAGTTCTTTAATTATTTGTTTCTTGTTTTATATTGGCTTGCTCTTTGCCATCATTTACAACAAAGCCAACTGATTCTGCTCTTTCCAATTTGATATTTACTTCAACTTTCATCTACCCTAAAGCTACTACTTCAACAAGTAAGAGTAGCTTAAAAAGAGAGTCTCTTCCTTAGTTGCTAACTGAACTGCTCTTTTTTCTCTTTTTGTTTGTTTTTTTTTTCCCATATATTTTTTCTTGTCAGTCAGATCTTGTTCAGCTCTGGAAATCCGACAAATTCTTGAATCTTTGTTCTATCCAGCTGTTCAAGATTCAAGAAATCGAAGCTCTCGTCTGCTTCAAGCTTAAAATTCGTGTTTCTTGATTTGAGCTACTGGTTATAAGTTTGGGATTCGAGAAACTGGAATCCCAGTTCTGGTTTGACTTTAATTTCATGTTTTCTTGATATTTCGGTTTCTTGATTTGATCTTCTGCATTTTCTGTGCTGTTTCATTAGCACAGAGGTCAGAATTGTAGCATTCCCTTGATTTCAATCAGCCAAGTTTTCAGCTTTTCTTGATTTGTTTGTGATCCGTTTCTCACCTTTGGTTTCTGTGAAATTTCAACTAAATTATGGAGGAACTGAAGCATATCTGCAAATTCTGCAACAAAAGTTTCTCCTGTGGCAGATCCTTAGGTGGCCACATGAGGTCTCATTTGATCAATGTTTCATTTGATCAAACTCAGAAAAATGATAACAAGTTGCAAAAGAAGAAACTCCCACCTCATACAAATGGCAAAAACAATGCGAAAGTCAATGAGATTAGAGTAATTGGAAGCCGAGTCCGTTCGGACGAGACAAAAAATTTCTCAAAGTCGATTAAAGAAGTGGATACTTTGCTTCAAAGAAAGCTCTGTAAAGAATGCGGCAAAAGTTTCCGATCTTGGAGGGCTTTGTTTGGCCACATGAAATCTCACTCTCTTAGCGGAAGGATTGAAAATAGCTTGGAAGAAGATTCTCAGGACAGTTTGGATGATCATCGAAAAGTAATCATGGATAGCTGTTCAGATATCGAAGAAGCGACTCCCTTTTGCAAGAAAAAGAGATCAGATAGATTGAAAAGGTGCACATCTACTGCAAATTCATCTTCTTTAGCACATTTTTCGTTGTATGTTTCTGATATCGATCAGCAAGAACAAGAAACGGTAGCTTTGAGTTTGATCATGCTTTCAAGGGATGTAAGGAAATGGGATGGTATGCATTCTTTTGATTCTTCTGATAATAATTCTGAGCTTTTAGAATCTAAGAATATCGGTAAACTCGTGGACAAAAACTTGAAAACTGGCGAGTTCTCGAAGTTCAAGCAACTGAAAAATGGGAAGATAGATTCTATACTCCTGGATTCTGAGGTGAAAACTCGATATTCAAGAAATGGGCACAAAACAAGCACTGAATTTCATGCAGATGAAAATTTTAAGAAGTTAAAGAATGTTGACATTGGATGCAACGAATCTGAAGTTAGCTCCCCAAAGAATTGGATCAAGAAAAGTGAATTGGATCTGCTTGAAGAACGAGATTTCAAGAAGAAGAACAAGAGGAAATTTACTGATTCATGTGATTCTGACTTGACTTTGCCTGTGGAAAACTACAAATTCCCATTATCCTACAACCCGTTAGACTCCGAAGATTTCGAGAAAAACAGCAAATTTTTATGCACAATTTGTAAAAGAGCTTTCCCTTCTTACCAAGCTCTTGGGGGTCATAGAGCTAGCCATAAAAAGTTCAAAGGCTGCTGTGCTCCAAGAAGTGAAAACACAGAAAATTCACCAATTCAAAGTGATCAAAATTCCCAAAATACACGTGATTTTGCAGCTAAAACTGCATCAGAAGTTGGGTTCAAGAAAGGTAAAGATCATGAATGCCCAATTTGCTTCAAGATTTTCCCATCAGGCCAAGCTTTAGGTGGGCACAAAAGATCACACTTGATTAGTCATCAAACCAAAAGTACTCATCCATCTACAGCACCTCAAAAACCAATACCCAAAATTCGAGACTTTCTTGATCTCAACATGCCTGCTCCTGTCGATGAAGAATGCAGTGACTTCAAATCTTGGTGGATAAGGATCAGCCATGAACAAGAGCACGGTCACAGTCACAAGAACGAGCACGAGCCGTTACTCGGCATTATCTCCAGCTGACAGTCTTGTTGTTTGCTTACCTTTTACTAATTCACCAATTCATTGATTCTTTACCGAAAATTCAAGTGTTCTATGGCTATTATCCACTAAAGTTGCATAAATTTTTACCAAAAAGTTTCCCATTAACCATTTTCTTGAGTCATCTCTTCCACTTGTTTTTGCCGTTTCTAGATTATGTAATATTTGATCATTACTATATTCTTGTTCTTGCTTGAAAATGATGTTAATCATTCATTTGATTGTAATTTCTATTTCATCTATACATCATCATCTACAAATTAAAGTCATATGCTGTGATTATCTTGACTTGGCAATGAAGCGAAATGAGTGAAGTATTGAATATTGAACTTATTAATTAGTATATACATATGAAGTCATTACCATGTGGAGTCTTTTTATATTGTACACATATGCAAAGTTTACAAGTGAACTGAAGGTGCTGGTTTAGTCACCCACCATTTAAAATGACCACCCATCCCATTTCCCTTTCATACACACATATATATGTGTGTGTGAGAGAGAGAGAGAGTGTTTTTGGTTGTCAATAGCCAATCGCTATTCGAAGCTCGATTCGATAAAAGCTCGTTTAATAAGGCTCGTTAAGATAAACAAACCAAACTCAAGTTTTACAGTATTCGGCTCGTTAGCTCGTGAACATGTTCATTGGTAAGTTCATGAGTAATCTTTTAGATGAAAAAATAGTAGTTTTGATATTTAATTGATTGATTCTGCATATTATTTATGAAATATATAGAAAAATCTATTAAATTTATTTATTATAATAAATTTATAAATTTTAATAAGAATATATATTTTTCTTTAAATATATAATTTACTTTTTAATTAATTGAATGAAAATTTAAATGTAAAATTCATATTTATTAAGTTTGTTTAAGCTCAATAAAGGCTCGAGCTTAGCTCGATTATAAACGAAGCAAGCTCAAACATTCAAAAGTTCGGTTCGATTCGACTCGATTACATCCCTAGTTGATAAGGTCTAAATGACGGGCAGGGTAAACAAAAGTTGAAAGAAATAATGTATGCTCACCTTAATATTACATAGGCAAATAATGAGCAGTACATGTTTGAAGGACGAGCAGTTTGTCACCTAATTATTTTCTAAATTAAGTAAAATATTCTAGCTATATATTGTATTTTTTACGTCTTATAATGAGTTATTTACATTCAACTCCCTTATATTTGATGTATTTGACAGTTATTTTACCTCATTTATATGTTATAATTTTTGCATCATACGGTAAGTGTCAAAGAAATTAAGTACATGTAAAAATTTTGATAAAAATTATAGAACGAATTAATTAAATTTTTTATAGAACGAA
Organism: Primulina eburnea; assembly: GCF_022965805.1. NCBI lineage: Eukaryota > Viridiplantae > Streptophyta > Magnoliopsida > Lamiales > Gesneriaceae > Primulina > Primulina eburnea. The sequence continues at coordinate 30,239,532 of NC_133118.1, forward strand.
TTAATTAAATTAAGTACGTCAGAGTCACATCAATATCGTATCTACGTTATGTTGTTTAAAATATTAATATACTGAAATTTGTTAATATAAAATATCAAAATTACAAAACGACATGAGGTATCAAATCAAAAATATAATATATATTATCTTAATAATAAACATTTACTAACATTACGCTAATTTCGGAAAGCCGAGGGGCATATTGTGATTTTCGAAAGCTTTATTCAAAATAACAAGTCTTCATTTCAAGCTGTTCTTTGACCAACATTCTCATTCATAATTGGCAATTATTCTTAAATTTCTCCACAAAAACAGAGCGGACAAATTCACAATTTCTTGGGAAGATATTTGCAGCCTGTTAGCGTAATTATACGGGAAAAAAATCGGTAAATTCCTCTTCTCCCCAAGTTTTTGTTGATGCAGTTGTTTTTATCATCCGCAGATATCATAAGGGCAAAAGAAATAATCTTTTGAGACATTTTATTGATTTTATATCATGGGTTCTTTGTTATCCGCAATCAGTTTCTGGGTTCTTGTGTAATCCTTTTGCCTTTTTTATTTTTTGGTATTTTTGATTGAGTTTGTTTTGTTGGAGCTGAAAGTCACGTCTTTTAACGTGTTTTCATGTTTGATCTTACATAACATATCCTCGTTAACCACTTTTATCCAAGTTATTTTCAATGACATACTGCTCATGTTGGATTGGAAACATATGAATACCCTGTCACACTGTGGCATTTTGATGAAAGATGGGGTTTTCTGTAAGGAAAAAAGGAACAAAAAGGACAAGTCTGTCTGATTGTTACATTTTCGAAGGGTGGTGAATATTTTAAATCTCTGTACCTTCTAGATGTCTGGTGGACGCGGTAGCAATGTCTCTTTAAACGATGATGATTTGTTGGAGATCAGGACAAGATGCAAGGAGGTTAGCATATTTTCTCACTTCTTTAAAAATACCAGTTTTGCGGTACTTAGTATGGAGAAATTTAAGAGTTTGGATTATATTCTTTGAAATGGTATCGTAAGTTGGTAAATGTTGATTGCTATGCTACTTCATTTTGCTTTTAAGTTCTAATAATATGGCTGTCATCTGATTTTTTTCAATGGATAAATAAGTAAGTAATGGAATTTTGTGAAAAACTTGTTTAATCATTTGCAAACAAGTGCAGGCTGACCACCAATGATGTCAGTGTCTGTCAGGGATGAGTGAGGAAGACAAACTTGAGATATGATTAGACATTGCAAAGGACCATGGTAGTTATTAATGAGGACCCAATTGACTTCAATTACTTACACGATTTTGAAAACATTGTACTTTGAATAAAATCTTGCAAGAGAAACGTGTCAATCGGGAAAACTGCAGAGCATTTTACAGGTCTAATTTGGTCATTTTAATAACATGCGTTTACAAGTTTTATTTGGTGATTTTAATACCATGCACTTACAGGTCTAATCTGGTCATTTTAATAACATGCTTCAGATGCATGAATAAGATTGACTTTGCTTTTCTCCTCAATTTTGGAATATATTTCCTATTTTATTACCAATTTCGTCAATGTTTCTATCAATGCCTATTGTCTGACCGTTATGCTGTTCAGCCGTTTTGTCGTTTAATATGTTTAAATTAAATCCTCTGATACAGCTGACAAAGGAAAAGGGAAATGTTGAGAGATTCAAAGTCCCAGAGCTTCGAACTAATCAGAGTATTACGTTTTTTCTTTTAGTTGCATGCTCATGTGATAGACTGTGTATTGCACAAAGCTTAGGCTATGGTACTTAGTCTCTTTTTTCCCCCTATAAAATGGTGATATTTGTTATTTGCCCTTCCTATGTTTTTCAAATTTACACTAGCTAATCTTGGGTACGTGTGTTTTGGAGAAAAGATAAAATAGTCGATTGTCTCATGTTATTCCTGCCTCCATCTTAGTGATTGAACACATTTCCTTCTACATAAAGCAAAAAACATCATCTTCTTTAGGTTTATCTGTCATCTTTAACGAGTTACCCACTATTTAAGTTTCTCATTTAGGCAAATAGTGGCTTTATTTAGATTCTGATTGAAACCCTTTCCATCTTTACATCCTATCCTACTTTAATTTATTTCCCATCTTGATCTGATCTGTCATCGGTATTCTATATACATTTATGTGCTTTTGACATGAATTAAATCATAAATGAGAACAAATCCGTGTTATGGAACTGCAAAGTGAATACCACATTGCTCATTAAATTACAAATTCAATTAATTTCAAGCAATATTAGGATATATGACTGAATTGATCATTAATTCTAGTTTCACTTCTCTTTGACGCAGAAATTGGAATGTCATGTCAAGAATTTGTCTGAAGCCCGTGAGGAAGACAAAAACCACATACAGGACTTGGAAAGAGAATTGAGTAATTGTTGCCAAGAAATAGGTGGACATCCTCTGCGATTTACTTTCATTCTTAGAGTTTATCTTCACGTTGTCTGGAGATGATGTGAAACTCTTTTTTCATATGTTTTTGCTTCAAACTATTCATCTCCGAGAGATTGCCAACAATGTCAACTAGAGTGATTGCTAGGAATAATGGCTTATGGCTAGAGTTTTTCTAGTATTTTCTTATTTCATATTCATGATAGAAAGATACCTACTTAAGTGGCCACTATCTCCTTTTAAAATTAAATTTCAACATATATGTTAAGATGTGGAGAGTCTTTTCCTTGAAGTTGTTTTTCCCTGACTAATTAGAAGATAAAGAATAGAGCCTCACCCTTTTTCAATTAATTTTTTTTAGATAGTCCTAACGTGATACTTCTATCATCTTGTTATTATTAGATTTTAGGCTGATCAGTTAAATAATAACTCGCAGATTACCTGCAGGATCAACTGAATACAAGAAACTCTGACTTAAACTGCCTAGATGAAGAAATTAGCAGCCTTCGATTAAAACTTGCAGACATGGAAAATCTGGAGGAGGAGGTCAGACATTTAAGGGAGCAGATGAAGATATATGAATCTGAGCGAGTGCTATTGACGGAAGAAATTGAGGATAAAGAAGTTATCATAAGGAACTCAGCGTCATGTGTTGAGAAGCTGGAGGAGTCAATATCATCAATGGGATTGGAGTATCAATGTGAAATAGAGAGTACTAAACTAGAGCTAATAGCCTTGGAGCAGAATTTTTTTGAAGCAAAAAAATTGCTAGAAGAAAAAACTCAACAAAATGCTTCTATGAATGAGTTCATTCTGGATCTTGAGCTTCAGATTCAGGATGCTGATAAGGTAATTGAGATCTTAGACAAAGAAAATAAAGACTTGAAAGAAAAAGTCAAAGCATCTGAATTAAATGCCAAAGAATTTGCTGAGAAGATGGAGGAGCGATTTAATGGGTCGCTTTGGAAAAATGGCTATTTATCAAGTGAAATAGAAAATGATACAAGGTATTCTAAAGGCTTCTATGTATTTATGTGTATCCGAGTGTGCATCATATCACTTGGTCAGCCGCTAAAATTTAATTGGTTATTTTAGCTCTACATTGGGTGGAGTAATTACTTGGATGTAAATACTACATGAGTGTCTTGTATTTCTCGCTTCGTTCAAAAGTAATTAAGTCCCACACTGTCATTCACTGGTAATTGATGCACCTGCTATGTCCTTGACTCCTTGAGAACTAAAGGCCAACTGCTACTGGGAATATTCTTCATGACATCTTCCTTACTTTACTTGTTTTCATGTTTTCAACACTCATTCATATGGTTCACAAGCACCTTATTTAGAAGATTAAAATATGGTGCCATTCGGTGCAATGGCATCAATTCCTTTTCGTAATTTTTTGAATGCTATTTGATACCTTCGTTATTGCAGCTGGAATCCATTAAAGTTGAAAAAAGTAGACTAATCACATGCTGCTCTGCTAAAATTGTCATTAACATGTTCAACTTATTTTGATGCTTCTGAACCTTTGCTTGCAGTACCTGCGGCAATATTTTGGGTCCCCTGCTTTCCAAGTTTGCTACACCTGAAGCACTGGATGCAGAAAAAAGAAACAAGATGGCTGAAATGACACGTCAGATAGACGACTATGAGCTTCTTGTGAGAGAGCTTAAGGTATGCTGGCATGATTATTTACACGCTTGTGCTTGTCATGCAGCAACTATACAAATGCTGACTCGTCATAGTTAGTAAATGACTATATGTGGCATCTTTTAAGTTATTTGAACGTTTATAGTTTTGGATCTTACCAACTTTGGTAATGTAGTTCTCAGTGTCTGAAAGTTTGTGAACAACATTTGCTAGGAAGAGCTGAGAAAAGAAAAGTTGAACGCAAAAGAAGAAGCAGAGGATTTAGCCCAGGAAATGGCCGAGTTGAGGTACCAAATAACAGGGTTGCTTGAAGAAGAGTGCAAACGTCGTGCATCCATAGAGCAAATATCTTTGCAAAGAATAGCTGAATTGGAGGCTCAGGCAGGCGAAACTCCAATCTCTTACATTCCACATGGAAGAGATTTTGTCAAGATTGATTAATGGTATTTACATTTTGTGATGTAGATTGCCAAAGAGAAGCAAAAATCCTACACCTCGCAAAGCCTCGTTGTCAGGAGTATCAACAAAACATAAAATATAACCTCAGATTTCACAAGAGCCTTCTTGTTGAACTTCTATCTAAGGGTTTGTTATTCTAATCTCCTCGTCATGCATGGTACATGTCCTTTTATATTATTATGTTCTTCGTCGCGCTTACATTTCAGCACCGTTAATGCAAACTTCATTACAGGTACATCATCTCTGTTGAACAAGCCTGAATTTATTAAGAATGTTAGAGCCTTCTGGTGCATCCTATTTTTCTGAATTATATTTTCTTATATACCAATGTGCAGAGAAAATTCATGGGTGAGGCGTGTGAAGTGCCATTTTAGTGGAATTCCGAGGACTTTTTTCGAAATTTCCATGTAAATTTTCAAAAAGTATGAACATCAACTCCATGAATATCAGGAGATAGAGTTTTTCATTGTTTGGTGATGATTTTTTTCTCTTTTTTTTTCCATCAAGCGTGGTTACTGAATTTTGTTGATGTGTTTTTTTGTAATCTTTTCTATATATCTATATCTATATACCTATAAAAGTGTGGATGATGGGCAAAGTTTTTTGATTGTGATTTTACTACATTGCCCAAAAACTATGCATTGTTTGTATTAATTGCATGGCATTGGTGGAAAAAATATATAAAATTTAGGGACAAATTTGGGATAATGGATTTGTAATGTATTGATTATGTATTTAATTGAGGTATTTATTTTTTTGAACTCATTAAACACATGAGGATCATAGTGTTTTTATTTTTTTAATAGAAAATTGTAAAATAAGAAATTTTGAAAATAATATTACATAAAAATTGAATCGATATTCGATAATAAAAAATATATTAGAAAAATAATATTTTCTTCATACATAATTCTTACAAAAAATATTAAAAAGAATATATATTTAATTATTATATTTATAAAAGTACAAAAAGAATAACAAAATTTTCTTTGTAAATTTTTAACTATTCTCATAAATTGTGTATTGTTAGATTAATTGCATGAAAATTACACAATCATTACATACATAAGGATTAAAATAGTAGTTTTTATTTTTTAATAAAAAATAGCAACATAAGAATCTTTGAAAATAATGTTACATAAAAATTGAATAAATATTTTATAATAAAAATCCATTAGAGAAATAATATTTTCTTGATACATAATTCTTAGAAAAAATATTAAACAATAGCTTTTTTTAATTTTAAAAAATCATTAAAAATATTAAAAGAATATATATTTAACTATTATACTTATAAAAGTGTAAAAATAATAACAAAGTTTTTCATTGTAAATTTTCTACCATCCCCTTAAATTGTGTGTTGTTAGATTAATTGCATGGAAATTTTCTACATAATTTATGGGAAATCTATGCATTAAAAATGAATATATGTTTGATAATAAAAATATATTTTTTTTATCTATAAACCTACGTAAGTGTAGATAATTGACAATTTTTTCAATTGTCAAAAGATAAAAATGACATCCTCATCAATACAAATCCAAAAATTCAATAAAGATATATTTGTAAATTTCTAATTGTTGTAAGTGTAAAAAGAAAATATCAATTTTTTAAATTTATTCCACCTAATATATAATTAATTAGTAGCCTAATTATTCCACATCATATATAATTAATAGTCTAACAATTGCTAATGAATTATCACTACAATATACATTGATTGTAATAATTTATATCACTTCAAGAATAAAATGTAATTCCTAAATTAACTTTCTCAAATAATCCATCTTTATACTAAGTTTAAATATTTTATCCTTTTAATTTTCTTTCTACATGTTATTTTATTATTTTAATGCAATTTTGTAATTATATTTTAGTGTAGTTTCTAATTAAGTAATAAATTATAGTATCACATGAAGATATAAGAAAAAAATAATTATATATGCAATAGTACAATAACATGATAAGTATATAATAATATAATAATATGAAATTTAATACTAATATATATTATTATTTTTTAACTAAGAATTGAAAGTAAAGAATTTAATAAATTATTTATTAGAATTTATATCAATAATTATGAATTTTAATATACTAATAATATCATAAAATACGAATCTGATAGAAAAATTAAAATAGTTAGCTATAATAAGAAGTTTAAATATTTTAGTCGCATTTATAAATATATATATATATATATATATATATATATATATATATATATATATATATATATATATATATATATATATATATAAGACAAAGTCTTTTAGTGGAATCTTTTTTACAGAGGAAGGAGTGACATGTGAGTGTTTTACATCCATAAAATTCCCGTGTCTTTACTATTCACAAATTTTTACATTTCAAACTAGGCAAAAACTTGTATGAAACGGTCTCATGGGTCGTATTTGTGAGACGAATCCCTTATTTGGATCATCCATGAAAAAGTATTACTTTTTATGCTAAGAATATTACTTTTTATTTGAATATGGGTAGGGTTGACCCGTCTCACGGATTAAGATCCGTGAGACGGTCTCACATGAGACTAACTCTTCAAACTATATCTTGTTGTTTAGATTGTCAACTGGTTGAAAATATCATTAGAAATATTGAACCGTCTTTCACACTTTTCACGTGGTTAATATTTATAACCGTTTGAAAAAATCTTTCAACCGTGTAAAAATGATTGAAAACAAATTTTAAAAGCAAATTTTGAGTATTATAGGTTATATTTTATTATCAATTATTATTATTTCATTAGTTTTGATAATATTTTGACGAGTTAGTCATAAATATTTTAAATTGACAATTATTTGTCCTTAGTGTGATTCACTTATATAAATTATGATTTATGCATTTATAAAATCCATAATCTGGTTGATTTTTAGGTTATTATACCTTATACGTGGTTCTTAGATATATATATTTTCAAAATTTGTTTCAGTTCAATTCATTCTATATATTATGCTAATTATAATTTATTATATAACATAAAATTAACGACTTGAATTTCAATTTGAGAAACAATTTTGAAAGTAAAGTATATAAGTTCTAATTAATTTATTCGTCTAATATAACAAAAAACTAAATCAATATAAATAAAAAAATGAATCAAATTATTTTTAAAAAAAATCAAATTTTAATTTTTATTAAATAATTAATATTTACGTGCATCGCACGTGCTTCTTGCTAGTTTATAAAAAGGTGTGTATTTGTTGATGAAACCACTATGTACATATTAGTTATTATGTTTGGATTCAAGGGTCTCGTATGCTAATTTTTGCACACTTGATTAAAAAAAATGGGGTGACGAAGACAATATATCTCTAAATTTAAACGTGATGTTTTAAATGCTCGTGTTAGAATTCGGATTCTAGGACCTCTTACCACACTTGAACAGTTAACTTTGAGTTTCAAGCTTAAATTCGAATATGGGATTGAAAATAGTGTTTGACTTATTTTGAATATTAAGCCAAAAGGGTCCACATTTTAATTACCCCAACTATTTACATATACATCTAAAAGAATTTGAAAGAAACGTCCATGAGCTAAAACTTGCCATTTGCTGCAATATTCAGACACAAACTTACAAGAAATGTCCATGAGATAAAAATCAGCATCTGCTGCAATATTTTTTGACACAAATATGTTGACAGATCTTGCTTGTAGTAAGTACCTTACTCAACTATCAGATACAATCAAAAGTCCCTTTAACCATTAAATATGGTCTATGCTATTTCTTTAATTTCCAATATATAAAATACCATTTACATTTTTTTTATAAGAAACGTTAAAATACCATTTACATTTATTACTTCTTTGCAGAAATACAACCCCAAAATACAAAAGAGTACACAAATTACCGGCTAACTAATGACAAACTCAACATAGGAAATGGCAATATTTGAGTGAATCAAACTTCATTAGCAACTGGGAGCATTGAAGTTAGGAAACACTACAAACTTAATCGACAAAGGAGCAATCGTTAACGGAGAAATCAGATCGCGGAAAATGGGAACCAAACTCGGGATGTCACTTTTTTCAGTCAATTGTAGTGGTTGATCATTCAACATCATGGTTTTGCTTCGCAGATCACCGTTTTCGGGAGTCAAGTGATACTCTTCTCGAACTAGTTTCACATCCGCTGCCTTTCTTCCAATCCATGACACTGATTCCTTGAGACCGTGCACAAAAGTTCTTTTTGTGCTTCCTGTTTGGACTTTCCCAGGTAACTCGCTGCTGTTACTGGATTCGATTTCAATGTTGTAGACGGTTTGATTGCTTAAATTTATAAGAAGTACGGTAATGCCTGCCTGAAACGAGAAAGAGCTTCATAGATTGAGTATTTTTGTACAAAATGGGAAGTAAAATGTGGAGACTTCAAGCCAGTAGATTGCCTGGCTCCCCTTCCCATCCCACTTATCAAAACGAAAATACTGAAACAGGAAAAATGGGACAAAAACAGCTGAAGGACTCTGCACCTATCGATGTGCCAAAAAATATAGTTACAGATACTAGTATAACTAAAAAAAATTAGTTGTAAAATTGCCTGAATATTATGTTTCAATCATTATGCCATAACAGACATTTTCATTCCTTGTAACAAGTAAGCAAAGGAAAATTATGGCAATTATTGATGTCCAAGAATTGAGATCTTTGGCATTCTATCTGCCCAGTTAAAGAAAATGATTGAGGGTTCTTACTCTTTCTTTTGAACAATGAGCATAAGCGCGCAAATGTGGTGATGCATAGCTGTTAACAGCAAGCACTCCTTTTCCCATAAGCCGATGCCATAGAAGTGCACTATACCCAAAAGATATTTAACACGAGTGAAGGTATATGGTAAAAAACATGAGTGTGACTCAACTAGAATAGTACTTACCTATAATAATCAGGATTTGGAATGAAGGTAGTTTTGTTGAGAAGTCCGTAAAATCCACCAATCAAAGTCTGCCTGCAATATACTTTAGTATTGTACTTTGCTGCCATTCCAAGTTGATCTAGATACCTATATTGAGACGCTGTCTTAGTGAACAAGAAATCTCAATTCTGAAATTTCATTTGTTGTTCGGTAAGAAGATTTCTTTTATAAAATGAATGAAGCTGGGCTAAAAACCAACCAAAAGCTGTTCAAAAATGTGTTTGATATGTCCCTAGCACCATTGTTGTAGGCGCCTCCTGATTCTCCAATCCAGGCAGAAGTCCAGGGGCCATACACTTGAACGGTTGATGTAATATTGCTGAATACGAATGATGCCTTGTTCAAGTGATCAGGATTGAGGATTTTACTTGCAAGATTAGGATCATTTGCTGCAATGTGATTAATGGCAGAGGTCACTAGATTTTTTTTTAAGAAATAACATCAAGAACACAGCAAACTGTAAGGATTAAATATTAAGACATAATAAAGAACCTGACAAGGCAAATATTTAATGGGATCAAGATTTATTTTAGAGATTTTTTTAAATAAAGTACCCACCAGGACCCAAATTATACAAATGATGAGATATAACATCAACTACGTGTGAACCAGAGATTTGAAGTAGTTTTTTGAACCACAACTTATCAAAGAACCCTCCTGGAGCCAAGATAAGAGGTCTTGAGCCAAAATTCTTATACAATTCATTAACCATAGCGTTCAGATGGATTGAATCTTTTCCATATTGCTCAGGACCAACACTAGCCCCAACACCTTTGCCGCATAACTCATTACCTGCGTGGTGAAAGTGAGACAAATTAGTTGTTTCTAGCATATGATGCCGGAAAATCCTTCACAAAACTTGGACCAAATGAAAGAATTAGTCAAATATTTTTGAAAGATTGGAAGAAGGTATTTATACCAAATTCCCAAGAGTCTATATGGTACTCTTTGGATATAGTGTAATTGATGAAATCACGAGCGTTGCCGGAATTCCAATCTCCTCCCCAAACTCCCCTTCTAATATGACGTCTACCGTATAATGCATTAAGGCCAAAAGTCACAATAGCGCTGCAACAAAGTCAGACCTATCAGCTGCTTAATTGCTGAAACAGAGACATGCTCGTGCACACGCATGCATATATACAGCTACACATGTACAAACTAAATCGTACCCCGTCTTCTTGAAAAAGTTATTCAGCTCATCCCACCTCTCCATATGTAAGCATCCCTTTGAAAATCCAAACAACCCACCCCTCTCCTTCCTAAATTGGTGGCAAGGCGAATTCAGTTTTCCCACATTATACAGAACTTGGTCTTGCAGCGAGCCGCCAATTCTGATTCGCAAATTCTTAAAAGCTATGGAGCAACCATGTGAAACAGGAAGTTGCTAGGAATAACATATCATATAATTCACATATAACTTTCAAAAGTTTATCGTAGGGAAGTGTATACCTTGGACAGCATTGTTCAGAAAAGGGTGAGATAAGTTCTGACAAAAGGAAAAAACACCATCAGCGTCCATTTTAGGAAGCTAGATTTCAGCAAAACAAACTCGTTAAAGTAGTTCTTACAAGATTTATAACAGATGATGATCCCCATGGGCATCTGTTGTAGTTGCACTTATCTTGAGGCCACCAATCAATAGTAGCACAAATATAACTAGCATCTGTTTCAGTGATTATTGTACTTGTGTCAATGCTAAGTCTTGCCTCTTCCAAGTTCTGGGCTAAAATTGGTGGGAGAAAGGCCAGCAAGATCAACGACGAGGTCCAAAATCCCATGGCCTGATTCATAGAACATAAAATGGCAACTCATCCTATTCAAAGTTCAATATAACAAAATATCCAAGACAGAAAATATCATCATCTTCTAAATCTTCCTCGCTTACAATTACCCAGAACATTACAAATGAACTAAAACATGTGCTTTAAATGCCAAGGATTACAGCACCAAACATAAAGATTCATAAAAGAACACGAGAAATAGATTTCATTTCTTTACATCTACGGCATCAAACAAGAAGTACAAGCAAAGTTAACACAAATTCATTTAAGACACGAAATTCCAGCAAAAAGCAACAAAAATCTTCCACAGAAAAGCCACGGAACTCTTATCGGAACCAGTAACACCAAAGGAAAACAAGTAAAATGATCTGAGTTTTAGTGCCATAAATTTACTGAACAATAACAAACAAAAAGTTCGACCATTGCCAATCAAATAAAAATTATAGAAAAAAAACACAACCCAGATGAGAACTCACCTCAGAAACCACAGAGATCCACTGTATTACAACAATGAAGCTCAATTCAACTGATAAAGCACACCACCGACATATCCATGCTTTAAAAGAACATTTTTGAATCAAGATTTTTAATCTAATAAAAAAATAAACCACCCCAACGATCAAACAAAGATTGTTAGTTTCTTGAATAAGTTAACCTCAAATCCCGAAGTTTCTTTGGAATCCGAGGTCTAGTCAGTGAGCATTTGGTGTCACTGTCAGTATCAAACACATATTGGAATTTGTCATAAAACAAAAACATGCTGGGAATTCAATTTATATTTAGATAACCACACTCTCCTAAATCTTTATCATCCAAAAATGAGATTCTTTACTACTCGGTGTACTTGCCTTCGGCCTTCCCCAGAAAACTTTGATGCTGGGGAGTTTTGTCTGTGAAGAATGTCGCGATATTTTGACTTGTGATCTCAGCTGTTCATATTTATTGCGTAATAAAGTTTTAAATATAACGTTACGTCTCCATATTAAAATCACTTTTATTTTGATAATTAATCAATTATCTTTTGTACACACTTTTAATAATATATAATATATATGTACACATTAATATTGGATATATATATATATATATATAAGATTATAAAAGATGTTTGTTTTAAAAAAATAAATTAAAAACAAGTTTTATTTTATGGGAAAAACAGAAGTTTTAAGAGAGAAACATATGTAAATATTTCTGAAAATAAAATTGTAGGTTTATCAATCACTTGGGAAAGCATATATATATCACGGTAAAAACTTGTGTGAGATGGTCTCACGGGTATTATTTGTGAGACGGATCTCTTATTTGGGTCATCCATGAAAAAATATTACTTTTTATGCCAAAAATATTACTTTTTATTGTGAATATCGATATGATTGATCTGTCTCACATATAAAGATCTGTGAGACCGTCTCATAAGAGACTTACTCATATATCAAAGTAGGATATATTTATTGTGAGACGATATTACATATTTATATTCGTGTATGTGTGAAAAAAATAATATTTTAATATAAAAAATAATTTTTTTTTAGTATCTTAATTTTTTTTAACTTTATATTGGTTTTTATTTCGATTTCGATTATCTATTAAAGATTTATTAATACAACAATGATTTTTCTTCTGATTCAAAAATAAAATTTAAAAACCATAAATTTGGATTGAGGTTTTCTCTGAATTACCAATCCGTGCATGTGATATTAAGGAGATTATTATATTATTATATGCTGTTAATTTTCATTTATGTTATCGATTATGTATAGATGCTGTGTATAAATTAGAGATTATATTAAAGTTAAGATTTTAATGACAAATTTTATAATCTTTTTTAATAGATAATTATTTTAATAGGATAGTTTTGTAAATTTATGTTTAAAAAAATCTGGTTTTTGGAAGCTTTTATATAAGATGTGGTATGATATTTTGTGACCATAATATAGCATCATTAGTAGTTATTTTGTCCCTAATTGTTATAATGTAGTATGAATATTTATAAAGTAAATTTCTTTACTAGTAAAAATAATGAATATTTTTCAAATTTTTTTTTACTGCATAAAATTTCTTCTCATTGATATGTCATCTTATGGCTTCTGATTCTGAGAAAAGTCCATTGCAATACCTGCATGGTTGTTCTCCTTCTAGTGTGAGCTTGGTTAAAAATACAACCCACCAATGATCATTGACTATGTGTACAATACCAGATCATCTTCATCCTGAGGAATAACTATTTTTGGAAGATTTTTGCAAATCTCTTTTAGTTGGCTAAATCCCTCTGTGTGTTCTTCCGTCCATATAAATTTTGCATCTTTTTCAGTAATGGATTAAACACTTTCATGTGTTTTGATAGGTTCTTAATGAACATTCCAGTAAAATTAACAACTTCTAAAAAACTTTGAAGTTGTTTCTTTTCTTTTAGTTTGTTTGGAAAATTTTGTACTTTTTCTATTATGTGTTCTTGCAAAAATATTCCAGACTTATCGATTTCTATTCCGAAGAATTCAATCTTTCTTGTGGTAATGACTATTTTCTTTTTAGATAAAACCAGGCATGCTTTCATACAAAATTTAGAGAAAATCTCTAAATGCTTAGATATGGTCTTCCATATTTTTAGACGTTATTAAAACATCATCAATATAGACAAACTTAAATTTGAAATAATCTTTTAATAGATTTTCCATTTTCTTTTGAAATATATGTGGTGAATTAATCAATCTCATTGGTAAGACTTCATAAATATATTGTCTGTGTGGTGTGGAGAAAGCTGTGAATTTCTTCTTTTTTCGTGCATCCGAATCTGATAGAATCCGGACTTACAATCAAATTTAAAGAATACCTCAGCATTGCATATGCAACTAATTAGATATTCTTTACTATGTATAAAATACCCATCAAATTCCAATATCTTATTAATTTCTTAATAATTAACAACTAACATTGGTTTTCCTCTCGATTTCACCATGATTTCTTACCAGAAAACATGGACTGTTGTATGGTAATATTCCTGTTTTGTTTAGCCCAAGGTCCAGATGTTCCTTGATAATAATCTGCATATTCTTTTGATCAATTATGTTCATCGGGATAGACTTACATCGGACAAACTCATACTCTTTGCCCTCTTTAATTTTGAAGCAGACTTTGAGTTGATTTTTATCTCATCATACCAATGGATGTTCATTGTAATTTTCTTTTATCATTTTCTTGACATCTTCTAAGTATACATTTGATTCAAACTCTACATCTTTCTGTTGTAGAGCTATTTTGTAGAATTCTATTTCTTCAGGTTGGAGTTTTTTATCTGCTCTTAATTGAATCATTGTTTCTCTAAACCTTCTAGAATCCTTCATTTTTGGGTTCAGAAGTTTTCTTTCATCACCACGCTTGCTGCGAAACTGAATTGACAATTTTATGTGAAATGCATCTCTTAGTCTCTGGACTATGACTTTGTAATCACATTGTGTTGTGAATACCAATCTTCTATTCTCATTTTCTTGTGTATAGGACTTAAACATTTTTTGTTTCCTAACACAATGTCAGCTCATGTATCATGAAAATAATTCGGTGGTATTTTTACCTTATACTATGGTGTTTATCCCGTGCTTCCGATTAATATTTCTATCATCTTAATCATTTTACATAAGATTAAGATCCTTTGAGAAAAATCTCTTCCAGCAATCTGAGGTAATTCTTCTTCCAATTTCTTTGGAAAAACTCATTTTTTTGTTGTAGAGATCTGGCCCCTGAATCAATATAAGCAGCAAAATATTATGCATTATATTGTTCGTACAACATCTCTACTAGGATGTATATCGAGAATGGGCTTGTGGTCCTTAGATCTTCCGCATTCTATCATCAGCCGTGAACTTCATTCCATGCTCTAGTTGTTTCCAAGGTTTATGTTCTTTTAGAAACTCTAGTCCAATAACCAATTGATCTGGTTCCCTTCTAGGATTCTTTTGATATGAACTTCCAATTCTCCGATATGGATCATTCCTAGGTAAGTTCCTATCATAGGTTGTTCTAAATAGTATATGGTATTACAAGGAAATTGATTCATTTATTTTGTAATATCAATACTATTTCAACTTCCTTCCAACCTTCTGGACATCTAAGTTTTCCTATTGTCAAGAGGCTTTTTGGTGTCTGTTGGGTTTCTTGGACATGTGTTTTTCCTCACCTATAGTTTGTAATTCTATCTACTGAAAATATAGTCTTCCTGATTCCAATTTAAGACTTTGATTTCTTTGTAGAATCAGCTTATCTTGAATTTGGATATTTGTTTCCTGTATTAATGGAAACTCAACTTTTTCTAGATAAATTACCTGAGAAACTTTTCAAGATATATCAGGTATTTCAATGAACTAATTTCTAATAAACAATTCGGAATTATGTGTATGAGATAGAGCATATGAAATCTGATAGGTAATATAATACGGTCTATTACCCTCTTATATTAGCATTTTTTCTTCGAAGTTCTAATTCAACGTCAGAGCTCGGCTGAAATCTTGATCTGCCAGGTTGTAGGAAATTCTCGGATAAATTAATCCTACAATTTTTCCTAGACAGAGATTTTCTGAGACAGCTCCCAGTACTGAATTTTGAAGGTTACTCATTCGTTTATCGCAATAGCAACATCAATAGATGAATCTATTTTTTTATATATATATAAAAGTAGCTTTTATCATAATCTGGATTGCTCCGATATGAATCAAGGACACAGTTCGTGATGCTTTCTGTTTCTTAGGCCAAGATTTCCTAAGGAATTTTCTACATGTCCTGCTGAGAATCATTGATATATCTGAAGACTAGGATTTTCTCTCATGATTTTTTGGACAATGTTATGGGAAATTTTTGTGTAATTAAATAAACCATACAAATCTTCATGCCGAAATACCTCGTCTTCAGTCAGATTCCGATTATGTTCTATCAGGTTCTTCCTGACTCAAGACTTTTTCTTTTTCATATATACTTTCGTCTCATACAATATCCTCAAACTGGTATACTTGAATAAGATCTTGATAATAAACTGCTTCTTCAATGTCCGGAGTCGGATCAAAGCGTTTAATTCTTCTTTTTTATTTCCTTGACAGTTGGTTGAAATATGGGTTCTTGCTCCACATGTCCAGCAGTTACAATCCTTAAAACTTTCGTTAGCTCGGGTGTGAGCTCTTTTGAAATTTTCTTTGTGGGTGTTCTCTCCGTACTTAGAGATGTATTCGATGCTTGGAATGATATCATTCTTCTCGATGGTCCACTCTTTTGCCCAGATTTGTAAGATCTGGCCTTTGGTCTAGATTATACTGTTCTTGGTTTCCAAGAACTTTTTCCACCTCTGGCATAAAGATGAGTTCTAAAAATTTTCCTTTTTGTCTTTGTGGTTTATTTCAAATGATTGTCGAAAGATTATTTTCTTTACAACACAAAGGAGTACTTTGTTAATACCCCTTAATCGTTTGTAGTTCTTTTGTGATGCGGCCATATGGCACCATTCTACCAATTTTCTTTTGAGAAAAAAGGCTCTTCGTGTCAACGTATCTGGATTGCCAGAGAAATATTCCCTTATGAGTGTTTCTCTCCAGGAACTTGACATTTTGGCGAAGAAAAGCTGCATAGCTATATTTTCTTCGACCCCTAAATTCCATTTATGTTTAGTGAATAACATAATATATTTATCCACTAAACATATGTAATGTAATTCAAGACTATACAGAGCTTGAGTATTTTTCTTTTTCTTCTCTATATCTTGATTGTTAAAAAAGTCTACCAATATAAATTGTATTTTAAATAGGGTAGTCATTCTTCCAGCTATCTTGCTAAGAGATTCTCCAGCTATGACCGACTCTTTGATTTCTACCGAAGTCATGTCTCAAAGAATTTTAAGTGATCCGATAAGAGTTAAGATTCATTTCTAAAAGTTTAATGAATCCCTCTTTGTTAAGATCAAGTGTGCCTCCTGCAATTCTCAGAGTAGATGTCCAATAATCTATGAGATCTTCTCTATTTTTTTAAGTCCAGTACACCTAGGTTAAGCATAACCCCATAAGGATGTATATGTTCTAAAACAGATTTCTCATAAGGTGTTTGGTGCAAGGAAATTTGACTTCTTCTCGACCTTATTACCGCTAGATGTGATTTTCCACCAGTATGAAAGTCGTTGGGATTCTCGCATATTTATAATTTTAGATCCATATTTTTCTTGGTGGTTCCTGAGAGATGATCAGGTTATGTTGGGTTATTTACCCCAGTTGTTTTCATTTTTAGATCTACAACCTTGAGATTTGCAAAAGATTCTGTAAGGTCTTAGAGATTCTCTCGAGACCAATTCTTTCTAAAATTGTATCAGATTAATTTTTTTTCCAGAGACTGTTTTAATTAGATTGATAATTTTTTCTTCTTAAGTTACATGTTTTGGCATCACTTTGGCTTTTCCTCTTTGGTGTAACAAGGGTTCAGTACCAAAGAACGGTGATAACCTTCCTTCTGAAATCTTTCTACTAGAACTTGGTTGATGCTCTAGTTTTTAAATTCTTGTTTGAATATCCTTTAATATTCCAAGAATTTATTCCTGGGTTTCAAAGATTTTCTCCACATTTTGTGATACATAATACAACATATTACCATAATTCTGTATTGTTTTTTGAAGTTCTCTAATGTCTACGGAGAGTTTAGAGGAATCCAGTACTATTTCTAGGAACCTATTATTTTGAATCATAAGTTTACTTTATGACTCTGATAAGTTCTCTTTTATTCTTGATATTTTATCTTAGTTAGATCTTCCTGTTTCAGATATTCCAAAGTTTTGGAATAAATCCTGCAAATAATTAATCTCGAACCTGAGTTCAGATTCATGTTATTTTTCAGAAAATTCTCCTACTCAAACATTTAATTACTCAGTAATAATAGCTTTGCATGTTTGAAATAGTTTCACCTCGTCTTTGATACTATTTACGACTCAATAAAATCAATCATTAAAATCAACACATACAAATTTATTTTTGTCATTTTTATTATGTTAAGGAGTTTAAACAAATTTTTTTGGGTGTAAAAAATTAGAATATTTAGGTTTGAGTTTAGGGATTTATCTCTAATTTGACAAAAACTTGTGTGAGACGATCTAACGAGTCGTATTTGTGAGACAGATCTTTTATTTGAGTCATCCACTGTTTGAATCCACAGTTAAGAGATGCGATGATTGTTCATTATCAAACCAAAAAAAAATAAATAACGTGAGATTATTTTACGATTCAATTTAATGAAATGAATATTCAATCTGATCTAATTCATGAAAAAAATATTATATTTTATAATAAAAATATTATTATTTTTATTTTAAATATAGATCGAATTGATACGTCTCACGAAAATAGATCTATAAAGCAGTCAAACTCACTCATGTGAAAACGAGCCAAATAATTTTTAAAGGCGAAATCTTGTATGAGACGGTCTCACATGTCGTATTTTGTGAGACAGATTTCTTATTTGAGTTATCAATGAAAAAATATTACTTTTTATACTACGAGTATTATTTTTTATTGTGAATATCGGTAGAGTTGACTCGTTTCACAGATAAAGATTAGTGAGACCGTCTCACAAAAGAATTACTTTTTTTTTTTTTTTTGAAAAACAAATACAAGTGAAATGGTAGTCAATTATAAAAATTTAAAGATTATTTATGCATTAAAACAGAAATCACGAAATTCTCAAAAATAGTTATAAATCAATTATTGTAAAATTCTGTTTTAGTAAATTTTAGACTCATACCATCTACAAATAAAATATTTCTTTATTTTTATTTATACTTTCAAATATTTAAACAATCATATTACTCCTATAATAAAAGTAAATATATAATAATAAATACTATATATTTAAATAATTATTCTATTAATTATTAGAAAAAAATTTCTAATTTTTTTTTTTATTTTAATATAGATTTTTTTAAATAAAATTTATTTAATGTTAAAAGAATTAATTTTTTTTAAATATTTTTGAGAAAAAGAAAACAAGAGACCCAAAATCCAAAATATATCCAGCCTCGCCATCATCATCTTCTTCCGCACTTGTGCTGCGGATAGATAACTCGAACATGGATTGGCAATCAAATTCTGTCGAAATTGCTCTTTTCCTGCTTCCATTTCGGGTAGTTAGTAATCCGTTGTATTTGGTGGGTTATCAATTCTCCATATAAAGTTTTGCTTCGGAGCTTCTGCGACCAGAGGAGCTGGTTTTAGTTTTTTTAATGGGACGTGATTTCGCGTCTCTACCGATGCTCAACCATCCCTCTAATGTTATCAGGGGTGTTCTTTTAACTGCTCATCGATTTCCCAGAAGATGTTCAACGCAATGCCCGAGTAAAAAGAATCGCGTTTCTTGGTTTTGCTCCCGCTCTTCCCTCGGTGCTTCCGCTGTAAGAACTACGGAAATTATCGATGGCGGGTTTAGTTGTGAAAGAAACCGGAAAAGATTTGTACTTGTCAATGGGTTTAAAGAACAGCAGACTCCTTTTATGGAGCGTTCAGCTGATCGGGCTATAAGTTTGAGCTGCTTTTCTGGGAGAGATGTTAAAGCTAGGCTTATATGGTATTCTGAAATGCTGAGAAATTGCTCGAACGAGTTGTGTTTGGCTGGCGGTAAAGCGATTCATGGCCGTATCGTTAGGTGCGAGACCAAGCCTGATGTGCATTTATGGATTTCTTTGATTAATTTCTACGCAAAATGTGGGGCTTTGGAGGTTTCAAGAAATGTCTTTGAGCAAATGCCAACGAAAGAAGTTGTATCTTGGACGGCTTTGATCTCAGGGTTTGTAGCTCGAGGGTATGGTGTGGAAAGTGTTGAGCTGTTCTGTGAGATGAGGAGGGAGGATGTGAGACCCAATGAGTTTACTTTGGCGACAGTTTTGAAGGGTTGTTCAATGATTTCTGATTTGGAGCTTGGGAAACAGTTGCATGCAGAAGTGGTTAAAATTGGCAGGCTTTCAGATGTTTTTGTTGGTTCCATTTTAATTGATCTTTACGCCAAATGTGGGGAGATGGAATATGCAGATGATGTTTTCAGTTTGATGCCAGAGAAAAATGCTGTGTCGTGGAATGCTTTGCTTAACGGTTATGCACAGGCAGGACATGGAGAGGCAGTTTTACAATTGTTTTGCGAAATGTCAGAGCTAGAAATGAGGTTTAGTAATCACACACTGTCAATAATTTTGAAGGGAGTTGCCTGTTCCAGTAATTTTAGAGGTGGACGTGCCATCCATTCAATGGTGATCAAGGTTGGGGGTGAGCTCGATGATTTTGTCAGTTGTAGCCTGGTTAATATGTACTCAAAAAGTGGTTTGGTAAATGATGCCCTTAAAGTGTTCAAGGGGATCAAAGATCCTGATATAGTCGCTTGGAGTTCTATTATCGGTGTCCTCGATCAACAAGGTCAAAAGGAAGAAGCAGCCAAATTGTTCTGCTTGATGAGGCATTCTGGTGTGAGGCCCAATCAGTTCACCTTTGCCAGTATTATCAGTGCGGCCACTGATTTGGGTGACCTAAAATATGGTAAAAGCATTCATGCTTGTGCTCACAAATTTGGTTTTGATTATGATGATTTGGTCAGTAATGCATTGATTTCTATGTATATGAAATTTCGATCAATTTATGATGGGTATGATATTTTTAACAGAATGACGAAATGGGATGTAGTTTCTTGGAATGCCCTTTTATCTGGATTCCATGATGAGAAAACTTCTGATCAAGGACACAGAATTTTCAAGCAGATGCTTACAGAAGGTTACAGGCCTAACCTGTACTCATTCATTAGCACTCTGAGGTCTTGTTCTAGCCTCTTGAATATTGAATTCGGGAAACAAGTGCACTCGCTCGTAATTAAAGAGAGTTTTGATGATGATGCATATGTGGGAACTGCTTTAATTGACATGTATGGCAAGTGCGGTTGCATGGAAGATGTTGAAGTTATTTTTAATAGATTAAATGAGAAAGACGTCTTCACCTGGACCGTGTTAATTTCCGGTTATTCACAGACCAATCAAGCTGAAAAAAGTGTCCAATGCTTCAATCAGATGCGGAGAGATGGTTTTACTCCAAATGAATTCACACTTGCTAGTTGTTTGAATGGCTCGTCTGAGATTGCAAGCCTTGAGATTGGCCGACAATTACACTCTCTCACCGTTAAGGCTGGTCAGTCAGATGACATGTTTGTAGCAAGTGCATTGATTGATATGTATGGGAAATGTGGGCATATTGATGCCGCTGAGTCATTGTTTAATGACACTCAGTTAGATGACACCGTTATATGGAACACAATTATATGTGCATATTCTCAGCATGGACAGGACGATAAGGCTCTTCAAGCATTCAGGAGAATGATGAAGGAAAATGTGTTGCCTGATGTGGTCACTTTTGTTGGAATCCTTGCAGCATGCAGCCACTTGGGTTTGGTTGAAGAAGGGAAAAAACATTTTTACTCCATGAGAGAATTGTTTGGAACATCTCCGTGTATTGAACATTATGCTTGTATGGTGGATATGTTTGGTAGAGCAGGAAAATTCGATGAAGTTGAAAACCTCGTTGATGGCATGGAACTAACACCAAATGCTTTGATCTGGGAGAACGTTCTTGGGGCATGTAGAGCTCATGGAAATGTTAAATTAGGTGAAAGAGCTGCTGAGAAACTTTTTCAAATTGATCCAGAAACAGGTTCAAACTACATCTTGCTATCTAATATTTACGCTAGTAGAAGAATGTGGGATGACGTGTCGCGTATTCGGGCATCCATGTCCAGTAAGGGCATTAAAAAAGAACCTGGGTGCAGCTGGGTAGAGATTGATGCTCAAGTTCATGTTTTCTTATCTCAAGATGCGACACATCCATGTGTACTGGATATCCATCAGAAGTTAGAAGAGTTGGGACAGAGGCTTGCTGTGGCAGGCTATGTACCAAACACGGATTATGTACTTCATAATGTGCCAGACAATGAAAAAAGAGAGAACCTTTTTCATCATAGTGAAAGGTTGGCTTTGGGTTTTGCTCTTACAAGAGAGCTCAAAAGCGGAAAAATTAGAATATTCAAAAATCTTCGCATATGTGGAGACTGCCATGAATATATGAAGTTTGCCTCGAGGATCATAAATAAAGAAATCGCTGTTCGTGATACCAGACGCTTCCACTACTTCCGCAATGGTTTTTGTTCATGTAAAGATTATTGGTAACTTTATAAACAGTAAGATTCACTTGCTACTAAAGTCAAGAAGTATTGAGTCAAAGTGACAGATTGGGTTTTGCCAATATCAGATCGTCCTCTCGGAAGTACGGATAATCCAGGTCTCATTACACCCTTTAATTATTTTTGTTGTTCTTCAAAAATGGGCTAATGCACAGTCATCATTTTCTGTTAAGTTGATTTCGATTTACATAAAGACTTAGTAAATTTCCATATTGGTGTTGGTTATCTTATTTATAGTCGTCTCTATGTCTTTTATATGTGCAGATGAACTGCTATTGTTTGTGAGATAATTCGATAATTCTTGCTTATTATCTCTGGAAGGGGAAGTGCGCACATTTTGATGATCGTGTGCCAGGTACAAAGTTTATTGTTTATGAAATTTTACAGCGGACCCTAAATTTATTGTTATATATGCTGAAGGTTTTTCTCTGGAATTGACTGCATTTGGTTGCTCTGCTAGAGTCTCCCGGTCAGCTATTACAACTTTGCTTGTGTTTCTCGCAGATTGCTTCAACTTTGGGTATCACCCATTGATTCAATCATATTTATCTCCATGTGGTAAGACTTCTGTTAGAATGTTGAGTTAAATTAGAACACAGATTATTTTTACTACTAACTGATATCTGAACGATGAAAATGAGTTGATTGATATATAATTTACTTGAAAATGAAATAAGACTCATTTTGGTATATGAACTTCTAGTTAATTGTCAAATTCATTCATTATCCACTGAAAATTTCTCAGACCTTTTGTTTACTTGAAATTCATTAAATTTCATTTCTCAAGTCATTTTTATTGTTCATATTTCTTTTCTTATCTTTTTTAGTTACCCCATCGATGGAATTTGAGTTTATTTTAATTTGTTGGTTATGCTAGGGCAATGAGTGGCTCCGTTCCTTTTGAGCAGGCATTGGCTTCCTGATTATCTCTTTTCACTCCGGCACTCTCTCAGGTGAAAGATTTCCTTGAGAAGAGACCTCCAAAGTACAACCTGGCATGCCGTTTTCTTTTTCTTTTATAGTCATTTTTGGATCATCTTGAAGAAGATGTGATAGGTTTGAAATGACTGCTTATTTTACATGCATTGGAGCGAGGAATGTTGGATTGTTACGTATGCGCTTCTCGTTTGTCAATACGTTAGAGGCAAATAGAATTTATATGTGCTGTATACCTCAAAACAACCATCTAGTTTCATGACAAGAAGAATAAATGACATATTTCTCAACCAAAGTATTGATGCTTGTGATTGTTTAGACTTTCTCCTGGAATTGATGTCATTTGATTACCCGTGTGTTTTGTGTTCGATGCGAGTTTTTTTAGTAGACCGTGAAGTGAGTAATTGGTTTTGAAATTTTCACTAGCAGTTTGTGATAGTGCTGAAAGTTGGATTCAGTTTGAGGAGAAGGGACACTATAATTGAATAGAGGCTGATAACTGCGGTATATTTTGCAGCTGAGCAGGACTTGACTTGTTTACCTGAAAAACGTTTAGACTAGTAAAGCACAAGAAGATGGAACTTAATGTTAGCCATTTGGACAGGTCTGTCAAAATCAGACACGATCCACCAACCCGACACGGTTCAACTCGAAAAAAATCAGGTTTGGGTTTTTTGGGTTCGGGTCAGATCGGGTTGGGCCTGATAGCTGACCCGAAAAAATGATCGGGTTGGGTTCGAAAATTTTATTTTATTTTTAAAAAATATAATTAATAAAATATTACTTATATTTTTATATATTGTATGTCTGAAAAAATATTTATTGTATATTTATATCATATATTTTCATAATTTAATATTTATTTTGAACATTTTTTATTTTTTAAATAATTGTTTATTTGATTTAGTAAATATACTGTATTTTTCTACAATTAGACTTTCAAATTTAAATCATATATATGATGGAGATTTTGTTATTTATGTGTTAAAATTTAAATATTATTATTATTATTATTGTTGAATTTTATTTAATTTTCTTTAAAAAATTCAAAATCGGGTTTTGATGGGTTGATCGGGTTCAGGTTCGGGTTGAGAGTTTTCGAGATGGGTTCGGGTTGAGCAATTTTTGAATAATATTACTGTTCAACCTGACTTAACCCACCTGACCTACCCAAATTGACACCCCTATATTTGGATATTGTGTCTTCTGCTGGCACATTCACTTATTACTTTAATCCTTGACTTACATTGCTATAAGGTTAGGGAGACAATATTTTGGGATGGATATTGGCTCGTGATTATTATTATTATTAGTATATCGATGCACGTCTTGTACAATAGTTTTTTATAATTAATTTGGATTATATTTAAATTAAGATCAAAATATAATTATAAAAAATAATGATGAACTACATTATAATTTTGATATATTAATTAAAAACATAAATAGAAAACAGAAAGCCAAGTAGAAACTCAACTTATAATTTGTTGCTTAGAATTTAAAGACTCTATCAACTTAGCTATATTTGAATTACATTAAAAGTTTAATACTCTATTAATATATATAATTATTAAAACAGATCATGACATCAAAAGTTAATTACTCTAAATGTCTCAAGTTTAATAATATATCTTATTCCGCTTCAGGTCACTTGTCCTAGTTGGCCTCTTTTTTTGGGGAGAGACTTGACACAATTAGGATTATGAAAATTTCGGCTAAACTGAATTAATCAATCGATCTAATTCGTAAACTTGATTCGGATACTTCGACAAATAGGTTCTAATTTTCAGAAAAATTGAACAAATTGGTTAGTTTGGTTACGGTTTTGAAAATTT
This sequence comes from Primulina eburnea, assembly GCF_022965805.1. Classification (NCBI taxonomy): domain Eukaryota; kingdom Viridiplantae; phylum Streptophyta; class Magnoliopsida; order Lamiales; family Gesneriaceae; genus Primulina; species Primulina eburnea. The sequence goes on from NC_133118.1 coordinate 30,264,753, forward strand.
TAAAATCTATTAACCCATATTTTAAATAATATTTTAATATTTGTAATATATGATTTTGATCTGTTATTAAAAAAAAAACATATGGGACCACAATGAACTTTAACCAAAAGCTAAGCACCACGATGCAAAATATCATCTTTTAGGGGCCCACGGGCGTCTCAAAACGACGCCGTTTTTGTCACAGATCCAACGACGTCGTATGAGTCTGAATAAAATTCCTCCACTCGACAGTCCCATCGCCCACCGATCTGAATCACCACCATTTCTGAGCGATACAGAAAACCCTAAAAGCTCACCTTCTTTGATCGAATAATCAGGAGGGAATTTACTGGATCGGATCGAAACGAAGTAGCAATGGCTATGGCTGCGCTTAGACGCGAGGGGAGGCGTTTCGCCGTTCCTCTTATCTCTCCTCTCCGCTCTTCTCTTGCTCCTTCTGAATACGAGACCATGTATGTTATGTATTTAAATGCATTGTAGTTTTTTAGTGTTGGGATTTATCTTGTGATTTATGTATATGAATTCCTTCGTGGCGTTTTGCTTATTTGTATTTCAATGGATTCTGTGGTCTACGCGTGGAACTTGCTATTCATCTAATCGAAATAAATGGAAATTTTTGATTTCTTGTTTCATTGTTACATTTCTTTCGAAGAGTGGCCCTTTCCCTTTTATTCGATCTGCTTTCTCGAAGGTTTATGCAATTTTTTAGCCATTTGGGAAAAGCTTGTGTGTAAAAGCAGAAAATTATTTAGCATTGTGATTTGATATTCCAGTTTTGCTTGTCAGTCAATTGAACCAGTAAATAAGGACCATCGATAACTTATTCTTGATGGTGATTACCAAAATTTAGACCATGTCAAGAATGTATGAGCTAAAGAGCCTGTTTGGTTTTAGTAGTTTTTTTGTGCATAAAAGCACTTTTATCAGTCAGAAAATGTGTTTGGATGCATATCATTGAAATGATTTTTAATTCATGAATTGATATATATTTTTCTATTATACTCATATTGATGTAATCTATAAATATAAATAATTTAAATAAAGCATTAAATTTATAAATCATTACAATATCCTCACATTGAAAATCTAAAAAACATAAAAATAATTGTTAATTTCACATTCCATTGGCTATAAGTTATTTATATTATCTCTCACTTCTTTCATTTGTCTACTGTTGTCTTGTGTTGGCTCATGTCATCTTGTACCTCTATTATAGATATAATCATTTTCACCATCTTGTTCGATTTCTTGTAAATCATCAATATTTTTCAGTTGTTCAAGAATATCTCAAGTCGCATCATACCCTCTTATGAATTGCGCAAAGCAAAACACGCTACTATATTTTTGAATTGAGTGTACAAAGAAAATGTCGGCATATTTTTTAATATCTTTTATTGTGCCTTGCACAGTCCAAATGTTCTTTCAACCGTCCTTAAACTTGAATGATAATAATTAAATACTTCGATCTGAACTTTGGAGTCAATTGAAATTGAGGCAAATGATATCTAGTATCTTTATACGGCTCTTTAAATAATTTGAAAGTAGGATAACCAACATCAACTAAATAATACTTACCTGCAAAAAATAGGAGTTAAGGTATAAATATTGATTTGAACAATTTAAAAGCGTAAGATATATTAGTACGAAACCTTCAGGTTGGAGTGGAAAATGTTATTTTTCGCTATGCATAGCCTCTTTAAAAATTTTGCAGAACCTTCACAACCAGTCCATACAAAAGTGAAGCACATGTCGAAGTCGCATACAACCATAACATTTGTTGAAGTAAACCCTTTTCTTCCAATGAAATCTATTTGCTTGCTAGGAGGAACACGAATGCATATACATGTACCATCAATAGCCCTTGTACAATCTTTGAAATGAGGCCGATATCTTTTATCATTCTTAATATGGCTACGAGCATGTGTAAATTTAGGATTGACTGGTTTGATGATATCTCTCGGCAACTTCCATATGGACTCTAAAACGCTGTGAAATTGTTTTGAAACAGTTTCTCATGTGTGTTAAAAACGCTCTTGAACATTTCTAACTGAAGCAGGTTGACCCATCATCTACAAAAATAACTCAACCTTTTCATAGATATCAACTCTTCTTGTTGGCTGTAAGCTATGTTTTTTAGTAGATCATATCATAATTTATAAAACACATGTTTCCTCATTCCAAACATTTCAAAACATCGTGTCTCATTGCCATTCAATATCTACGTCACCCATTGATACCCTCATAGCCACGATGTCGTACACTCTTCTTATATATTTCAAAACATAATTAGTAACATCACACAATGATAACAAAAACCATTCTTTTGTCAGAGACATGTGTATTTCTAATATAATCAACAGAACGATCTAAATAACTTGATGCATCAGAGTCATCCGATACATTTGAATCTGAACTCTCAGACATCCTGTGAAAATATATAAATAAAGATAAAGATAGGACATATAACTATAAACAATAAATGTTTTAGATTCTTACATGAAAAAAATGTAAAGATTTACGAAATAAGTAACTCCTCAATAAAGAAAATCAAGTTGAAATATTCAAATAATTTGCGTAAAACAGGACTCATGTCAATAGCGATTCAAATCATCTTTAGTGAAAGTAGATGCCCAACCAAGCTGCAGTTTCGCGTCATTCAATCCTATATTGTTTGTCTATTTTGCGTTTTACCCAAAACTCTAGTAACTATGAAGAATTACTCACTACAACCACCATACCAGGCAAATTACGTAGAACCTCTAAGCAATTTTTAATGCTACGTGGATCACCCTTTGGTGTTTCATGTATAGAGTTTTGAGTCTCAAATTCTTGGAGCTCACAGTCAAGTTGAGTTTGCCTTGCTGTTTCATGGAAATAATTATACTTCATGTGACAGTGACACATATGTTTGCAGCACATGAAACACAATTAAAGCTTGCACTTGAACACATATTTTTGCAGCACATAAAACACAATTTTCTCTGCTTTTCAATTTTTTGCGCTTGCCTTTCTGTTTCATGTGCTGCAAAAATATGTGTTCAAGTGCAAGCCTTTTAGACTGGATCAATGGCTTTTGTATGTATTTTTTTATGACCATTGGTATTACACGGTTACACCTGTGCATAGCCAATGAATTGGCTAATTGGCATTCATGGAGGAAAATTTCAGCAACTTTTGCTACGAAGTTCCTCTATTAAATATTAAATCTTTATTAAATTTGACAGAATTGGTCTTCAATGTGCCAAGTTTTTGTATAATGTTGTAGTGAGAGGTGTTGGTCTAATCCACGACTCATGTCCTTTCTTTTCTTTTCTTTTTTGTATGAATGATGTGGACTCGTGCCAACCCCTGTCCAGGCACAACAATGTTTAATACAAAAATTATGGAGAGGCAAATAAAAATTAGCATGGCGCTACATATGTATGAAACCAAAATGACCCCCATCCCGCCTCAGATAGATAAAAATGATAGTTGGGTGGATTATTCTTTCTCTCTCTTACTTTCAGATCTTTATATATTAATCATGTAATTCCTAAAATATCTTTAATGGTGTAAATTTTATTTGTTATTACTAATATCATTCTAGAAATTTTAATTAACTGTAAATTTTCCTTACAAACCTAGTGTATAAATTAATTTTATTTTTTAAAAATAAAACTAGGAATTATTAAAGTAGTTTTTGTGATTATAGTTTTTGCATGATATTTTCTTGCTACGCTCAAATTGTATATTTAAATAGTTGTAATAATCAAGCTGAAGAGCAATAAAATATAAGTTGAGAAGGTAGTTAGAAAAACGATGCTTTTAGGCCGTATCCTTGCAAATGAGCAATCCAAAAAAAAAAACTCAAAAAACCATAAGTATGATTTTGAAACAATTTAGTTATACTTAAATTTCTTTGCATCTAAATCAATCAGTATATGTTGACAGGGAGCAGGCTGTTTTGGGGGTTCGTTCAGTTTCAACTCAAATTGGTATGTTCTTGCATTTAATGCTTATTTTATCATCTTTTTACCTCAAATTTGAACCATTCTGTTTGTTAATCTTCGAAAACTTTAGATGAAATGTTTTTGTGATTATGTAAATATTGCAGTTCGCAACCGAATGAAGAGTGTTAAAAATATTCAAAAAATCACCAAGGCAATGAAGATGGTTGCAGCTTCAAAGCTCCGAGCTGTTCAAACGAGAGCTGAAAAGTCACGTGGCCTATGGCAGCCATTCACTGCTTTGCTTGGTGACACTCCAAGTAAATACAAAATAATTTTATATCTCAAATTTACCAAGTGTTTTGTCTGTTGTTTCTGTTGATTTTCTGTTTAAATGTTTTTTATTCATGGCAACATTTACTGTCTGCTGGAAGTATGCCATTCATAACATGAATTGTCTTTTTGCTGGTGCGACATGATTATTTAACTTTGGAGTTGTATCTGAATTCGAACTCTGTAGTGGATCTGTGATAAACGTAGAGTTTAGTGGTGATATAGATATGAAGGTGTATGAGATGAATATTTCTTTGCATTGGCCATGAAAGCAAGTTCAGCTTGTGAATTATTTTTCTGAACTTTGATTGCAGACAGTTTTTCATTCCCTTGTTAATTATACCGTACCTTTCCATTAATTCAGGGCTTTTTGGTATTGCACATCTCTTATATTGAATAAAAAGGGAGCTTTTGACTGCGGGCAGCATTGTACACACAATTTTTCAGTCCTTTAATCGTCAAATTTGTTATTGTAATGTTTGTAATATATAAATGGAAATGCGACCCAGGAATATGAAATTGAATTAATCTCCGTGTCTCGCATTCTGTGTTATTACTTTTAGTGGATGGAGGGGTGGTTGTTTCGTTGGGTGGGGATGCTGGTACTTTCCCAAAATATTACGGTTTCCTACTGACTCTAAATTGAAGCAAATCAAAATAATACTTAATCCCTTCTGTATCTCTATTATGGTTTTGTTCTTGTTCCACAACAGAATGTTGGACATTGCATTGTCCATTTTCGTTTATATGATTAACTTTTTCTTTGACTACTGTGTTGGGTGGTATTATCAATTATGTTCTTTATTCTGCCAAGACTAATACTCTTTTAGTACTTACTGTCCATGTGTTTCAATCATCAGATGTTGATGTCAAGAAGAATGTTATTGTGACAATATCTTCTGACAAAGGTCTTTGTGGTGGAATCAATTCTACCTCTGTCAAAATAAGCAGGGGCCTTTATAAGATAAATTCAGGCACGTAAGAATGTTTTCATATTTCTTTCCCCCTTGTCATTAGTGGGCATATGGATCATTAGCATCTTGATATTTTGGACCACAGGTCCTGAAAAGGAAAGTAAATATGTTATTTTGGGAGAAAAGGCTAAGGCCCAACTTGTGCGTGATTCAAAGAAAGATATTGAGCTGTCAATAACTGAGTTGCAGAAAAATCCACTGAACTATACTCAGGTAGTATTTCTGGCCTTTTCTATGAGTACAGTTTCAGTGATTGTTCTTTGTAATTTAGGCTTTCAAATTAGTCAAAAAATAAGCCTCGTAGAGTTTTTCTAGCTCACTTTCCTTATTTGAATTCAGCTACTCTTGTTCCTTGCTTTCATTAGCTTAGAAAAACTCTGTATTGATGTAGTCAATAATATCTTGTCATGAATGCTATCTGAACTCCACCAAATCCACTTTGATTTATGTTTGGTTAAAACCAGTCGTTCAAACTATTATTACATGATATAAACAGATCTCGAGTATTTTTTGCCTAAATTCAAAAGTACACCTTCACATTCTATAGACGTGTGAGAGAATTTTTACTTATGGCAGATGTGCCATCTCTGATAGTTTACGGGCCATTATAATGAAGTAGTTATTGTTGCTAGTTTTATTCAATGCAATACTGATAATTTTTTTGTTGTTTGAAACATTTTAATGCTCTTTAGGCAGTTATCTGGATTAGCTCAGTCATATTTCTATTGATTTTTGGATGTCTGTATGGATTTTGATTTTGCTAACCTAGTTTTCTTAGATCTGGATTTTCAGTATCTCTTCATAATCCAGCAGAAATTTTAGATAGTAGGAACAACCTTGTCGATCTGTGATTGTTACAGAAAATGTAAATGCATTAAAAGGAGCAGTTTTCTTCCTGAACTGTTATGTCTTCTGATTTTGTAAGTTCTATCGATTGCAGGTTGCTATGCTTGCAGACGATATCCTGAAGAATGTTGAGTACGATGCTTTGAGAATTGTTTTCAATAAGTTCCATTCAGTTGTATCCTTTCTGCCAACAACTGCAACTGTATTATCTCCCGAGGTCAGCATCGCATCAGCTTCATATATTGGCATGATGCCATCTCTGTGTGTCATAAGCAATGAATGTTATTGTAATACGAAGTTCTTATAGGTTGTGGAGAGAGAAGCTGAAGCTGGGGGAAAACTTGGGGAATTGGATTCTTATGAGATTGAAGGTGGCGAAACAAAGTCAGAAGTGCTTCAAAATCTTTCCGAATTCCAGTTTTCTTGTGTAGGTTTACCTTTCCATCAATAGTTCGTATCTCCGGTGTTAACTTCGACTGGTGTGCTTAGGTTTCTTGTGTAGGTCTACCTTTCTAATCAATAATTCAAATATCTCCAGTGTTAACTTCGACTGGTGTGTCTATGTTTAGGATCAATTATTCGTATGATTTGCATTATAAAGATGGTTAATGATTTCGTCAGGTCATGTTCAATGCGCTATTAGAGAATGCTTGCAGTGAGCAAGGTGCTAGAATGTCTGCTATGGATAGCTCTAGCCGAAATGCAGGAGAGATGCTTGATCGTCTCACTCTTACTTATAACAGGTTTCTCCAATTTCTCACCGACGTAGACCATTTTTTTGTGCACGCAGATGCATTTTCTTTCTATGATCTGCATATCCATGTACTTCTACGTCATTGTTGTGTTTTTGGACAATCTTACTAAATATTGTCAAGTTCACCAAATTTGACCGAATCAGAAATGAGTATATGGGATAAAAGTTTGGGGTCAAATTGACTGAAGATAGTATAGGATTAAATGTTTTAATATGTTTGGGAACTGCCGGAAATACAAGGATACGGAAATTGTAAAGTTTAATACAAGAGATGGGCCGGGTAATTAGCTGACTAGAAAGCTGTCATTTCAAACTTTGAGATTAAAGTTGTAAAGTGATAATGATCCCTGAATGTAAGATGATTCAGCATTAGATCTAGCCATGGTTTCAAGACATACTTTTGAGGCTCTATGGATGGTGGAATTAGAATTGAACCCTTAGACATGTTCGGTTCCGGTTCAATTATGATTCAAACTGAAGTTTATTTCTTTTTTTTAGGGAAAAATAATTACCGTCGCCACTCGGAAGGTCATCTTACTATTTGATAAATAATTATATTACAAGATAATATAATTATTTTATTTTCTACTATGAAAATAAATAAATAGAGGGGTTTGTAATTAATTAATATAAATCAAGTAGTTTGCACTGAATTAAGTGATCCATATGAATTTGGATTCTCAAAACTTGAGATGATTGTATAGTTTCAATTGCAGTTTTGGTTTCTTGTTTTTCTTAACCTCAACCAAGTTGTAGGTCATTGGAAATGGTTCCAGTTTTGAAATACTGTTCGAAGAGAACCATAGTCGGGTTTACCTTGGATGCTGAAAAAGCTTATACATACAATTTATTTTGTAACAAATTTCAAGACATTAACTTCAAATCGTTATTTGCTTACATTCTTAACTCGGTCGTTATGTTCACTCTCAGGACTCGTCAAGCATCTATCACTACTGAGCTGACTGAGATTATTTCTGGAGCATCAGCATTGGAGGGTTAATCCCACAACGTCTTCTGCCTCCTCATCAGATGACTGTCGAAATAAAAGTAATTCGAATATTATTTTATTTTCATACTCTTCAGCAACACACCCGCCGTTTGGAACTTATTTTTGGTTTTAATAATAATAACATTCTCCGTGGTTGACATTGTAATACGGGAAACAAACTTGTGTCGGCGGCGGTTGTTTTTCATGTTTTCCCTTTCTCTATACTACCAAAATGTCTGTTTCTGGCCTGCACAATGTGTTTGTGGCCTGTGTTTTACTAGTATGAGAAAGATATTCAACAAGGATTTGTTTATGGACGAGGATTTGTTTGATTGCTAAGTGGGAGTTTGATTTGAACATTTCCAAACTTCGATGTGTTTTTTTATATATAACAGTGTCTGACTAAATTATACGTTTTTTTAGGAATATTAAATTATACGTTGGTATACAATACTGTGGTAAGATTAGCTTGGTTGCAAAGTGGGAGCGATGATGGCCGTGAGGTAAAATTCGATTATTCCCTTCGGGGTGGGGGTGGGGGTGGGGGTGGGGGTGGGTTTAGATTTAGAAACATAGTTGGTAAATCTTTGAGGATGAAAAATATTTCCAAGAAATAGAAACAAAAAAATAACGGCACGTCTTTCACATTTTTTATATTTCTTTTCATTTGTTAAAAAATTATGTGACTTTTAACTTTAAAAAAAGTAGACATTTTCTGGTTTGATGATAATTTCTGGTATTACACAACTGACGAAAATATCATAACATCAGACACTTGAACATAAAAGTATGATTTAGAAAGACAACAATTGATTTAGTTCATAAAAGGAGTTTCATTGCATCTTCCAAGACTTCTCCACCGAAGAAAATAACCTCAAGCCTTCCTCAGCCCCTTCGATCAGCATAGTTCGCAGGAGTGTCATCATCGTCTCTGTAGTTTCCTTCCAATGGCTCATCTTGGCCGAAACCTTCATCACCGTGTCCAAACTGATTGTTTTGTTCAGTACCCAAAGTGTCACCAAAACTTTCCTGTCCAGAGCTCGCAAAATGGCTACCACCAGTATCACTGCTGACCCCAGCGCCTCCAGTAGCACCTAAGTTCCCACCATCACCCCCATAGCTCATATTCCCACCATCGTACTTGTCGATCCCTGAATTAAGATCCCCACCGCCACCATAACCACCACTCCCACGTCCATAATTTCCACCACCATAATTCCCCCCACCATAATTCCCCCCATAACCATCATTGTTATTATAGCCCCCACCATAGCCCCCACCACTGTAGCCACCACCATAACCACCACCACCCCCACGTGCCCTGTCATTTGCATAATCCACTCTTATCCTACGACCATGGAGTTCCTAAAGTGATGCCAAAATGGATGCCAATTATATGTAAATGAAACATATTTGACAAAAACACAAAAATTCTCCAGAGCAACTTGAGGAAAATGAATTAATATGAGGAAACAGAATTGCACAATGATAGCACCTGTTGGTCCAGGGCTTGGATAGCAGCAGATGCATCATCAACGGTTGCGTAAGTAACAAAGCCAAATCCTCTTGATTTACCAGTATCACGATCCACAATTACTCTAGCTGCAAGAAATACAGTTATCACCGGTGCATCGCTTCCAAACAAAGTATAAATGATTGAGTTTATAAAAACAAGCATGAAAAATAAACGAGTTCATTCCCTGATATAATTACTTAGAAGGTATAAAATGCCATACAAGTTGGTCAAACATTAAGTCAAGGATGCAGCCCAAGAAACAAGTATCTTATCCAAAAATCTAGTCCTCTCCACATATTTTGAGCGTGGAACACGATCATAATCATGGCCATGATTTAGGCTAGCACCTACGCAATTGGGGTCTAGGATATCTCTTTTTAATATTTTAAAGAAGCATGTTATAAGATTTAAATCTTCATCATGATGCTTGTTAGCTGAGTGACTATTTACCATCTGTTCATCCATAAAATAGAATCAACAAAGCTGTATGCAGAACCAGAAAGTTACAAGGATACAATTTGGATACAAGCTTGGTTCACTTCATCAAACACTCGAAGTGCAACGATTTAAATTCACAAAAAGTGAAGGCATAATAAAATTTAGGAATACAGAACCTTCAGCAACTTCTCCATACTTGCTGAAAGTCTCTGTCAGACTCATGTCATCAGTGCTGTACGAGAGTCCTGCAGAATAAAAACACAAGAGTGTGATACAAATTTGAAAAACCGAATCTAGCCTAGCTGACGGAGGTGGACCTCAAACCAAAATGTTATCGCACCTCCGATAAAGAGCTTCGAAGTTGCCATGCATCTAATAGCTTGAAAGATGGAAGGTCTGGAAGATGTGATTTCTTGATTGATACGCGAACTCAGAGTTTTCCCCAACATATTCCCAGCTTTTCTCAAGAAAGCCATTGCTCCAGCCTATAATTATACTCCTTAGATGACAAGGAATCTAACAACTAAACACAGATCTCCAGGAAAAAAAACAAAGAACATTGTGTTTAGGAAGACCATAAACAGGATGTTCTCAGTTCAGCCATGACGATTCAAGAAATGCAACATTTTCACCAGATACAAAACAAATCAAAACAATCTTTAAAAAAAAACCATCAAAACATGTATAAAACACAAAGATAGTAGAAAAATCAAATACAAATCACAAAAAAAATCAAGAAAAATGAAATTCGACAAAAACCAAGGTCCAAGAACATTATTAATCGGAAAAATAACTAGATTTCATCCACGCAAGATCACTGCTACTGCTGCTGCTGCTGCTGCTGCTGCAAGGTTTCGAGTATATAGGAAAAAAGATTAAAAATTTGTACCTTTTTTCCTTCTTCGTGCCGCTACTGGTTTAGCAGTGAACGAAAAACCCTAGAGAGAGGAAATGGCCGAGTCAAAGGGTTTATGGGGTTAGACAAAATGGGGAAATATGATGAAACGGTGAGAATGGATCCACACCGTTGGTTTGAGCTCAAGAGATCCAACGATGGACCATGTCTCAAAGTTTAATATAATTTAATTAATACATAAAAAAAATGTGAATCACAATAAAATTGCAATTTTTTTTTCCTTTATTTATTTTTTGTGTTTGAGTTTTTTTTTTTTTTTTCAATTTTGTAATATCTTTAATTGAAAAAGAAGAATAGTGCCATTTTCCAAAGAAAAATTCAATATTTTGAACATTAAAAATTAATTGAAATAGATACATTTTATTTAAAAAAATAAAATTTTTAAGTTTTTATATACAATTTTATTTAAGATTTTTTGTATTTTTTCTATCCAAGTAAATTATATGATTTAAAATTTAAAATTATATTAATCAACTTGTCAAAATCACTATAAAAATATGGCAAAAGTTTGTGTGTGGCGATCTCACGGGTTGTATTTTGTGAGATAGATATCTTATTTGAGTCATCAATGAAAAATATTATTTTGTATGCTAGGAATATTAATTTTTATTGTGAACATCAGTAGGGTTGACCCGTCTCACAGATAAAGATTCGTGAGACTATCTAACAAAAGAGACCTACCCTAAAATTCATGAAATTCCCACTTTTGGATAATTTCAATTAAAATGAATTTAAAGCTCTCTTTTTAAAAATATATATATATATATTTAAAGAATTTATTTGAACAAAAAAAATATAATTTGACTAAAAAAATCCATATTTAACATATTTTTCTCGAATCATATGATTTCATCAATATTATTTTTAAAAAAAATTAATGAAGATAATTTAATGCTCAATAAATTATAATCCCAAGAATTGGTCCAACAACGTTTCCTCTAAAACATTTGATTTGTCCCTAACATTATTGGTCCACAAGTCAAAAAGTCTGAAAATGGAGAGTCAAAAATATTATTAATTATTCGGTCACTCATTTAAAAAATAAATTTGTTTTCTTTCAAATATATAATATAATCAAGTTTTTTATATTAAAGAATATTTTTTTTTCTACTAATATATGTCAATTAACTAAGTATTTTAATACATGCAACTATTATTTTTATTGAATTAAATAAAGTTCGAGAAATAAGTTTGTTTGTAAATTTTGTTTTTCCAAATGAAATTTTTAATTTGTGTAGAAAAACAAACAAGTTTATATATTTAAGACAAGCATAATATATGTTTTATTTGTTTTCAGAAAGTATGGAAAAAAAATTGTGTAAGATTATTAGTATTATTATTATTATTAGAAATTTATCGAAAAAATTAACATAAGTTTTTTTTTTTTTTTGGAATGGTAAATATTTATATATATATATATATATACACACACACACACAATTTTTAAAAAATGTTAATTACTTATTAATTTATTTAAAACAAAAACGTGTCAAATACTTGGAAATTTATTTTATTTTATTAAAGTTGAGGACATGATAGAAACCGTCAAGAACACCAAAATATGTATATCCATTTTTGCCCCTTCATTATAGACAAATTCGTCAAAATTGTAGTGTAATCTCTCACTATTTTTTATAAATACATTTTGACTCTCATTTAAATAAAAATTAAATTAATTATAAAAAATATTATACAAACACGTAATGCATCAATATACTACTATTTATTGATTCGTAGTTGCAGAGAAAGTCCTTGCGATGTCGTGGCTCTTGTTTTATGCAAATGTCCTCTGTGTACCACAAATTATATAATATGATTAGAAGTAGAAAATTTATATAATATCAAAAATATTTACATAAATATTCGAAATTAATTGTTTCTAAAACATTACATCAAATATATTTTTATAAAAATGATATTCATACTAATTTTATGATATTTTTTCAAAATTGTTGTTTAAAAATTATTACGCATAAAAGTATAACTTTTAATTTTGAATATCGGTAGGATTGACCCGTCTCACATATAAAGATTCGTGAGATCGTCTCACGAGATACCTACTCATTTTTGTCGTAGTGTTTTATTAAAAGAAAATGAAGTAGTTTGGTATCATCAATTTTAAAATTCCAAAATTAATTATTACTTTTTTTTAACTTAATGCAAAATTTATAATATAATATATATAATACAATAATTTTTTTTTTTAACTTCATGCAAAATTTATAATATAATATATATAATTACATATTATGTTATTTTCAAAGAACGCTCTGCTTCCTGGCAAAAACGCGTGAGCTTCCTTCCTACTTCTTGGAGGCAGTTCTTGGTCTTTCTCAAATTCCCAGATTACATAAAAATAAAAAAAAAGTTTTCTTTTTTAGTGCTTCGCTATTCCAAGAATCAAGTAAAAATCTTTAGGTCTGAAGCTATTCTCTTTTTATCTTCTTTATTGTATCACTACCTATTTCTGTTTTGTTTTTTGTTGTCCCTTTGTTCTGGACTATTTCGTAGTAGGCTACATATTCATCTCGAATTCCAAATTTGTGAGTGAAAAAAAAGATTATTTTTTTATTTTGGTTGTTGATAATAATAGTTCTTTACGTGGTAAATCTTCTTTACTCGGTTTGGGTTAAATTTGTTCTTTCTTTGCAATTTAAGCAGCGGTCTTCTGATAAGTGTGAACTGTTTTGACCCTGAAAGTGATCAAGAAGGAAAATCCCCTGAAATTCTGTTCTGATTCTTGAATCCTCTGTGCTGATTTATCTTTCTGTGGAATTTGTGGGAAATTTCATTTGGGATTTACTGGTATTGTTCTTTGTTGAAGTCCAAATTGGGGGGCTGTGGATCAGTGTCCTCTTTCGGTCAACACCCTTTTATCCTTTAGTTTTTATGCTTTCAAAGTCGAGTGGGATGTGGTTGCAAGAAAGATCTTGGAAAAATTTTCTTCTGTGTCAGTCAATGATACTCCCGTTCAAAGTTCATAGGTCTGGCTAGTAGAGCTTAAAGGCTAATACTACCATGCCTTAAAACCTTGCTTTACCTTGATTTACTATCCTTTTGGTGGAGTAGATTTTGAATTTGTTTCCCTAGTACCATCCAGAGAAGCATACTTGTGCCAATTTGCTGTCTTGATTATTTGGGTAGTCTTTGATTATCGGTAATGGAGGATTCTGAACTGGTGGATGGAGTCCTTGATGGACAACAGCATTTGATTCTTGTAGCTTATCATTCTGTTAAGGCTCTTGAGTCGACCAAGATATTGAACCAGGATATGAAAAGAAATATTGCTGGATTATGCGTTGAATTGTCTAAAATGATTGGACTCAATGAGGGTGATGTAGAAGATAATATAGAGATTGAGGATAGGCTTGCTTCAGCTCGGGACATGATCATGAATTTGCATTCGAACCACTCGAGGATATGGGATTCCAGCCCCTCCATAGTTTTAGATTATTTGAAAGCTATTGATGAGGTTCGGATCTTGGTTCAGAGCTTGGAAAGTGTGATGGTGAAGAGAAGTAGGAAAATGAAGGGAATTCTCGATCAAGCTCAAACTATTCAGCAAATAGCTATGGTTAGGCTCCAAGAAGAGTTGGTCCATATACTTGATCAGAACAAGCAGTGTTTTGGGCATGGTTATGTGCTACCTCCTGTTTGCGAGGAGGGTTTTGTGTACGAGGAATCGATCATTTCAAATGACGAAAATTCTGTGGAGAATGCATCTCGAAGGGAAAGCAGCGGCACAGAGACTGAAGAGTATTTGATGGATCTGGTCCATCCTGACATGATACCTCAAATAAAGTCAATAGCGAAATCAATGTTTGATTCAGGTTATGATCAAGAATTCTGCCAGGCTTTTGTGAAATTCTGGAGAGTGTCGATGGCCGAGTATTTGGCAGTTCTAAACATCGAGCGGCTTAGGATTGCAGATGTGCTTGCGATGGAGTGGGAATGCTTGAACTCCAGAATCCGGAAATGGCGCCGTGCTATGAGGGCATTCATTGGTGTTTATCTTGCTAGTGCAAAACGCCTCTTCGACCAAGTTCTTGGAGCATATGGTTGCACTAGTTCTATTTGCTTAGCCGAGGCTTCAAAGGCTTCTGTTCTATGCCTCCTGGATTTTGGCCAAGCTGTGGCACTCGGACCCCATAGACCAGAATGGCTCTATTGCTTACTTAACATGTACGATGATTTAGTCTCCCTTATCCCCGATGTAAACGCTTTATATCCTCAAGAAACTGGCCTGATTATCAACATTGAATTCCATGAGCTTTTGGCTCGACTAGGGGATTCGGCTAAGGCCACCTCTATGGGTTTTGGAAATTACATCGCGTCTTGTTCCTCCACTGCCCTTTCTGCAAATGGTGGTATTCACCCTCTGACTAAGTACACTGCAAACTACATGATCTGCTTTGTAGATTACGGTGATAGCCTCAATTTGCTTCTTGAAGATAATAATGCTGCGGCTGATCACTTGCGGTCATTTACATCAATACTAGAAGCCAACTTAGACAAGAAATCCAACTCATATCAAGATCTTGCTTTGAAGCAAATATTTTTAATGAATAATATGCATTACATGGTTCAAAAAGTTAAGAGCTCCAATGTCAGAACTTACTTGGGGGATGATTGGATCCGAGAACACATTTGTAAGTATCGGAAATATGCAACATGCTATGAACGAACCACTTGGAGTTCAGTACTTCCATTGCTACGTGGTGATGAGAAAACAGGGAAAGGCAACTCTAAAGGCAAGAATTCATGCTTTCAACACTGCTTTTGAGGATTTATATAGAAACCAAACGGGATGGTGTGTTCCAGATCTGGAGCTTCGCGAGGAACTAAGGATCTCAGCCTCGAAGACGGTTGTCCTTGCATATCGTACCTTTGTACATAACATTTCCAATATCGGTGACAAGTACATAAAGTATACAGAACAAGATTTGGAAACCTACATTCTCGATCTTCTCGAGGGTACATCAAAGTCGTTGAACCATTTGCGAAGGATGTAAGTTTGAATGGTCCTAAATCACTCTTCCTCCTTGACTAGTCTCAGTTAGGGGCTTTTTGTGTGTGTGACTGTGTGTAGTGTTAGCTTTTGTTTTTGCACAATATTCACTTTATCTTGCATTTAACATTTTTATTCAACTTGAAAAAAAAAAAAGTGTTTGAAGAGAATGGAACACTCTATTCCACATTGTACATGAAATGATAGTTTCAACTAGTTGTAAACTTTGTTTTTTTGAATAAAACATGGGATTAATATTAAGGAATATCCGGAAGAAATACAACATAAATAACTAAAGGAGGGGGTGGTCTTTCCTATAAGATCAGGCAAGGAAACAATCGCCTTGGCTAGACCGTGGGCATGAAAATCAGATTCATTGTGACAGAGGGGGCAAGTTTCGGAGACTTCGACTCTACGGGTTTCAAGAGCTTTTAATGTTGGTAAACAAGCTGAAAGCATTCGCCAGGTAAAATTCCTGACTCTTGGTGGGACTCGCATTTTCCAAAAAAATTTCCAGTTTATGATCACTGAATTTTGCAATATGGCATTAGCATTCATTAAAGCTTTGTATCCACTCCTCACTGTATAGAGCCCTTTGCTGTCATCCACCCACATCCAAATATCATCACAAGTACGGCTGCTTAAGGGAATTGATAGAATCAGTTTCTGGTCTTTGATTATGTCAATATCCCAACTTCCATCTGGTGTAATCCTTAAGGAGTTCACTGTTGCTTGGGCAAGCACTGGAGGACAATTTGTTTCAATATATGGATTGTTTAGATCTGGCATCTTGAGCACCCTCGCATCTTGGCTTTGTTTGGCTAAGAGGGCAGTATCATATTCTTGTATTCTCCTGAAGCCCAAACCGCCATCTGTTTTCCGAATGCACAATCTAGACCAGCTTTTCCATCGAAGTCCCCTGCCATCATTTCCAAATTGTCCCATATAGAATCTGAGCTGGTTTCTGTGTAGGCCACAGTGGCCATGGATGTGATTGACAGACCATTTGACGAGGAATCCGTATTGAGTAAAGAAACAAGAATCACCACCAAGATTACGATTCTGACGATTTCCCCACTTTAAAATAAAAAAAAAAAAAAAGAGTGAGTCGAGCTTTTCACAAGAGTTCCACCCACTCATCTCGGCCCACATGAATCATAATTATTAATAAAATATAATAGTAATTATATCACTAAATTTTAAAAATACACATTTGATAATTAATAAGAAAAAAATTAAATAAATCAAATAAAAAAGAATATTCTTTTTAGAGTAAGATTTGAAGTATATGAGTAAGAGATGATATTGTATTTGGTGTAGAAACTGCACTGTTTTAAAATAAAGTTGCTCTCAAATAGAGTTTTGGGTTGGAGATGACCTAATATAATAAATAACCAGGAAATTAGGGATGTAAACAAACCAAACTGTTCGCGAGCTGTTTGGAGCTCGGCTCAATAAAAAGCTTGTTTGAGTTCGTTTGTTAATCATATCAAACCAAGCTCAAGCTCGATTTTGAGCTCGACAACTTAATCAAACCAAGCTCAAGCCTAAGCATATTCGGCTCGTGAGCTCGCAAACATGTTCGTTAATAGGCTCGTGAGCTCGAACTCGGCTCGTTTAGATGGCTCGTAAGCTCGAGCTTGTCTCATTTGTTGAGTTGAAAAATAAAAATATTAGTACTAATAAAAGTTAAACTTTTATGTGTAATATAAAATTAGTTCATAGATATATTTAATTTTAACAAGCTCGAATCAAGCTCAAATTCGAGCTCAATTGTATGTTTTATGAGCTCGAAAACGAGCCGAACTCAAGTCAGGCTTGTTAAATAAGATAAACGAGCTATTAATAAACCAAGCTCGAGCCCGACTTGATTAACATGATAAACGGGCTTTTAACGAGTCGAACTCTAACTTTTCACAAGCTTGGTAATTTCAAGACAAGTCGAATTCTAGCCTGATGATAAAAGCTCGAATAAAGTTCGAGCTCGAGCTCTATCAATCTTAAACGAGCCAAACTCAAACCAGATGATAAAAGCTCGAATCAAGCTCGAGCTTGAATTAATCTTAAACGAGCCAAGCTCAAGCCTGATACTGTTCGATTTGATTTGGATCACTTACATCCCTACAAGAAATATTAAAGAATAACTTTGTTCAAATTTCTAAAAGATATGTTTAAATATTCGAGAAGCTACATATTTTAGAAAAAATCACGTAAATGTTATAATTTGATTTATGTATGTAAGCTGCCTCCTAGGTGACCATGTCATTTTAATATCTTTGAACTACAAAAATGAAATAAATAAACACAAACAAGTAAATTTTGACGATACTATTAAAAAAAATATTACTTTTCATCATAGACATAGATCGAGTTGACTCATCTAACAGATGTGTTATACCGTCAACCGTGTGATAAATAAATACTTTTGAGATTAATATTATTTTATGTATCAGAATGTATTTATGTTTATGTTGTGTTTTTTGCACTTTATTTTCTCTACCTCAGAAATATTACAAGGAAGAGAAAATGCAAGCAAGCCAGTTGAACTACACAAGTTGTAGCTGTATGTACCAGCCAAAAGCAATCGAACAAAATTCTACATTGCATAGAACTACTAATGTTTGAACTTTGTGATCATGGATACAATCTTATCTAGTAATTTATAAGCGTCTTCCTCATCAGACGGGAATGGCGAAGCCCACTCCTGATACTGATGGAGACTGCCTGTGAAATCTGTAAAGAGTCCATCAACACCAATCGTGTGCATCCAATACTTGTATTCGTTATATGGGTCTTCACTGAAGTTGAAGTGCAGAAACTGGTTCTCGTTTCGGAATGTGTAGGGGTGCACCTGAATCAAAACACCATTTTAAGATGCTTCTGATTCTTGACATATTCGTTGAGATTGTAAGTAAAGTAACATCAACTAATATGGAATGTTTCGCACGAATGACACAATCTTTGAGTTTAGAAATGTCCATAAAGAATACTCGGTATTTGTTATGCTTGGATTGATTATTCCTGGCAAAAACGAGTTTGTACCTGAAGATTATGAGTGTGTGCCCTAGCTACAAGATCGGTGGGCGTTTGCAGATAATTATCTGATGCTGTAACAAGGGTATCCTTCCAAGGTCCGATTCCCACAACATATTCTTTGATAAAGTCGAGATATTTATCTGAAGTGATCTCCCAAAATGACTGTCACAGCATTAGCATTCGTGTCACATTTCTAGCATTAGATTAAGAATATATACAGATAACAAGAATCTTGAGTTGATGCGAGAAAGGATATTGTCTTGTGAGTGAAGACAATTTCATGAAGTAATGAATACAAAAACTAATCTGGCGAACATAGTAAGCATCATGTAATTCTCTGTAAACGTGAAAAACTAGTGGATACCGCCATATTACAGTCAAGATGGCCAACCAAACAGAACTTTTGCTCAAGGAGTTTTTCTCAAACTTTATAGCCTACAATGGGATCAGATGATCATTAAAATTAAAACTGTTTGTATTTCATGCTTTGGCTTTTGGAAAGAATTTGTGCACAACTTAAATAATAGCCAAAATTCTACCCCAAAAAGAACATGTTATTATCTGGCCAGATGTAAAAAAGGATGAAGTGAAAAGTATAGACCTGATTTGTATCCTGAGTAGGCATCGTTGTATCATCAATAAGAAAAATCTTGGGCACATCAGTCAGGTTGGATATATAGGTAAGAGACGTGGGTGCAAACGACTGGATAAAAACAGGTTGTTTCAACCATTGCTTTGACAAATAGGATCCCTTATATCCGTACTTCTCGAGTGTCTCGACAAATTTATCCTCAAATTTCTTTCCACCTGACCATCTCACCTGCTCAAACAAATAGTGTAAACACCAGACGAGTCAACATTTTTTAAGACAAATAAGTAGTCAGTTTATCATTCAAATCTGTTACTCGAAATAAGATAGGGTTGTAGTAAGAAGAAAAGAAGGAACTTACATGTTGATTGATAAATACTGGATTTTTTATCTCTGGATATATTCCAACAACTCGTGGTGCATCAAGAGCGATTGAAATAAACTCTTCAAAAGTGATTATAGGAAATTTACCTGCAAAGTGGATATGAAACAAATTAAAGGTGTTGGCTTTTCTGTTTCGGACATAATGTGTTTCATATTTATTTTCATATAATTGTACCACATCTTCAAGACTAACCGTTATACTGCTGATCCCGAAAATGATATCTCTGCTTCACTCGCAACGATTTTAACTCTTCTATGGTGAAATCAACTGGACATCATAACAGCAGATATAAAAATTTTGAACTACAAAAAATAAGCAGAAAATATTGTACTGTGACACAGATGAATTATGGCAAACATAGATCACACCTTAAAGTCCACCTCGATCAGATGCATGAAATGTGAAGATAGCAATGCCAGAAAAATATTTCCAGTTCTGATTGTGTTCTAACCTGTGAAATAGCCTGTAATATTGTCCCCTTGAACCTCATAAGTCCTCTTTCTATCAAAGAATTCCTTGTGCATAGCTATATCAGTTGTATCATCAAGGTTTACATCATGGAAGCATATAAGAACACCATCTTTTGAAGACAGAATATCAGACTCTATGAAATCAGCCCCTTCTTCAATAGCTCGCTGCAAGTTAGTTTATCACATATATATCAAATATGACCGTAGCGTGCAGAAAATATAACTAATCAATCCAACATTGATAAAAAATTCGCATTAGGATTGGCCTGTTGTGAGTGAACAATATTAGCTTTGAACTGACCATATTCAAGTCTCTATACTAGTTCAAAAGGTATTAACTACTACTGAGCCATGATATCGAGAATGATGCATTTGAGATCATGATGTTAATTTCATGGAAGTAACTGAATTAATTAATTACTGACAACGAGAAGGAACTTCAGTAAGACATGTTGGACGACAATAATAAGCACATATATATATGGAAGGTACAGGAAAATATACCATGTAAGCAGCAGCTGTTTCTTCGGGAATTTCTCCATTCGAACCACGATGTGCAATGTTGTATGGACGAAATGTTTGAAGTGGCTGTCTGTTTCTGTCATTTCTTCTGCTGGGAAGAGGGTAAAGAGCTCTTGCCGAGCACCCAACAATCAATAGAAGAAAAAAGAGAGGGGCATGACCTGCAAAGCAATGCAGGACATATAAAACTGAGCACTGGGAAATAGGTACGTGATGCCAATCTTTTGTTTTTTTTTTTTAGTATTGAAAGGAAAATTTTACATAGTATCAGTTTGAAGCACACAATTGTAATACAATAATTCTTAGAACATGAAACAAAATTACCAACTGATAGAGACAAGCATTTTACAGAATTAAACAACACAACACAGAATTTTAGTTAAATTAAAATAAAGAGATTAACAAATTCCTGCTATGTAACGTTGTGTGAGAGTAAACCACATCAACAATAGCCATCAGATAAGCTAATTTGAGCACGTAAAATCTTTTCAGACTATGTTGTCCTTCTGAGGCTGTTTCTTCCATAAACACAACAAATATGCACCAGCTGGCAGTTTGCCACTCAAACTTAACAAGCATGAGCAAAAATTCATGTCACCGACTACAAAGCTCAAGACTTTTAACATCCAAACCGACTGTCATCAACGAAATCTGAGTACAAAATACCAAAAATCAGATTGATTTGATCGAATGCTTGATGCCCGTGTAGCTCAAGTTGCTCCGATTGTATGAATCATCAAATACTATCTAATTTTGCAACAAATTTTTAAACAGAAAAATGTTCAAACATAAATCAGTTCAGACATTGCTGACACAGAAGTAAAATTCATAAAAATCCCACAAAACCCAGCTGCCCAAAACTGATATAGTTCGATACATTCCAGAAAGCAGCAATATACGTAACAAAGCAGACTCGACATTTAATCATGCATTCTACCGAAATTAAAAAACAGAAGCAAACGCTATATCTTTAAACAAACAAAATCAGTAAATTATCGCCATAATCTCTCTGTACGATCACAAGAAACATTGAGCAAATTTCAAGAAATGCATAAAATTGATACTCACAGAACGAACCCATTAGCTCTGGTGCTGATCCCGTTTTCCTCCTCCCTCTTTGAATGCTCTTTAAATACAAATTTTGATTCAAATGGTTCCTTGTTTCTTCATTATATATCGTCGCGAATGCGGATTCTTTGCCTTGGATCTACATAAACTGTGCGAATATTCCAACCATCGGAGGAGAAAGCATGCGAGAGAGAAGGCCGTCTCAAAGGTTCTTGATTATTTTAGGAATTCAGGCCTTTAATTCTTCGACTATTTTGTGTTGGTTTGACTGCTGATGCCATAGAAGCGAATAATTTGGTGCATGTGTGTGTAATCCATCTCTCTTCCATATCATCCACCATTCATTTGTTCTTATTTTTCTTTAAAAAGATTCATTTGTTCTTATAAATAATCGACAAAATATCAATTATTTGTATATATTATATGAAAAAAAAATTATTTTTTTATTTTTGTTAAATTAATTATAATCTTGTAACCTTTACATTTCACAATCAATTTCAATCATTTTAACCAAAATTACGGAAATAAATTATTAATTTTTTAGAATTATATTGATAAGCACATTTACATATCACCACGATATACGGCAAAAACTTGTGTGAAACTACACACGGGGCGTATTTTAGGAAATGATCTTTTATTTGGGTCATCCTAAAAAAATATTAATTTTTATACTAAAGTGTGTTGTGAGAGAATAATAGATATTATGTAAATATTTATGTTAAATATTTTTTAATAATCATTTGACACGGTTGACCTATTTTATACTATTTGATATAATGGATCTTAAACGGTCAAAATGATATTAAAACGAAAATTTAACGAAAATATTGCTATATCTATCCTTATTATCCACTCAACAAACCATCCTAGAGTATGTCATATCAGTAAGATACCATATCACAGATTTCTGAGCGCTCACAGAGACCACTCACTTGTTTATAATTTAACATCATCATTTAAATCGATGACTAAAAATTTCATGTGCTCGATACACATTGTCTAGATAAATGTGGGTCAACTTTTTATGAGCATCTTCATCTTTTTGGAATAATATTTCATAATCGAACATTTCCCCCAAGCCCATAATATGTACCCAATGATATTATTAGTTCTCGTAACAAAAAAATTTATGAACATTATATTAAGAATAAATATGAATTGTTGAATGTATATTTGACATAATATCTTTAGATAGGTTGAACCCAAAGCACATGAGAGCTCTAATCTCACGATAATCTTTGAAATCAGTCATCAAAATCTCAAGTGCTCTAACAATATCTTGATTCTCATTAGGAGCAAAGACCCTCGAGATTCATTAAAAACAGGCTTCCTACATTTACAATAATCGAAAATTAAGGTGTTTGCAATCGTTTTGATTGCACGGGACCGGTGATTTTTGACCAATATTGGTGTTGGCAATCAAGAAGATTACCTGCATCTCAAAAACTTACTTCTTTGGTTGATCCAAATAACTCCCAAAAGGTACTCAGATACCAGGACATGTCCTGTTTGAGATGATGGTTTCTTTTTCTCCATGGCAATGGTGAACTAGTAAAACATTCAAGAAACAGCAATTGAGCTCCACAAAACAAGATGGGAATATCTTATACTAACTCTTCACCCTCACATCGGTAGGAAAACCAAGAGGAAAGGGTGTAAAACAAGGAATTTAGAATAAATTTCAAGTGCATATACAAAAAAAGAAAATCCGATGTTCTTCGTTGCAATTAAAATTTCATCGATGTAAAACTTGTTTCACAAACAGCTGGTCTAAAAAACATTGATTTAGAAAATGATTAATGGAAAGTGAAAGCAGAGCCAAAAAACGAGCCACCACACTGAAATAGCTAGGCACTTGGTAGTGCAGTTCATTTTCATATGGCCATCATATAACCATACTGGCGCATCAAGACAATGGAGCCAGCAAAGAGCCCAAATGCACGGAATAACTTCTGAAATGAGAGAAAAGAATGGGATAATGAGTTAAATAAAAAAAAGACATCAGAAAGCATATAGCAGAGCGATTTAGAGTCGTAAATTTAGACCAACAATAAAAAAAATACTCACAAAAATAAGACTGCTGGTGAATTTTTTGGATCTAAGAAAGTAGTAGGGCGTATGCAAAGAAAATGATGTCTACGAATTTCTTAAACACTAAATCTTCCAACGAACCAATGAAACAACAAAAATAAGGTTATCCACAAAACTGCAAATCCTTTGCACAAAAAGATAACTGAACAGGTTGTAAAGTTGGTATATTAAATTGGAATCCGAACTGGGAGAGCGAAAAACATCGTAAATTTTTGCCATTCCTTTTACCAATCCATTTGGTATTCAACATTATTCCCCACGTTCACGATGGATTATATCATTATATTCCCATCACAAATTCCTTGAGGCAGGTGAAAATGGTGAAAACTAATTTTCATGGAATTTTCTTTCCAAGATTATTGGAAGATATCAAGGCTTTGCTAACTCGGGATCATTGTGTAGAGATCGTTCATATTTATTGCGCGGGGAATCAAGCTGTGGATTGCCTCGCAAATTTTGCCATTAATAGTTGTCAACAAATTCTCTTTTTTGGATGCATTTCCTTCTAGTCTAGAGAAAATTCTTCGCTGCGATCTCATGGAAATAGCTTATCCAGAAATTCGCATGTTTTAGATTTCTTTTTTGGTTTGATTTGATTTGTTCCTTTTCTGTATTTGGGTCGCTGTACCCTGTTCTTCTAGCAAAAATTAGTCCTTACAATAGGATATCTTCACATTTCTTTCAAAATCAAAAAAACAAAAAAGTTTTCCCAGTCCAACATCCAAAAATACCCTATTGGAAAGATAGCAAACCCTGCACTAAAAGGGGCTGAAAAATGTCTAAGATGCAGTGAGCGCTGCAATCCATTCATATCTACCTCCACCGTCCATATTCCCAGAGATCTAATTGATTTCGTGATTTTGTAGGAGTAAAAACAAGCAATCAACATACACTCCACTGGTTTCGAAAAAACTGAAAAATGTTTTCCCTGTCAATTCAAACAACCAGAACGACTCATCGAAGCTCAAAAAATGCTAAACAATAATTACTTTTATTCCATAAAACCAAAGATCAGATGTAAAAATCTCAGCTGCGAAACATACAAGGAAAAAGTTCCTCATCCCAGTGATCACAAATAAAACTCAACCTATCGGCAAATAAATTCACTTTACTACCAATTTTATCTCTAAAAACAAAGAAAAATTTAAACACCGAAAAGGATTAGAGAAGCAATAGAAAAAGGTGATTCAAAAATACCATGTTGAGCTCCCATTTTTCAGGATCATGGACTTGAGAGTGCCAAAAAGCTTTGATATTCTCCACCGATAACACTCCATCCGCCATCAGAACGCCTTCTTCCTCGCTTTTCTGCTACCCACGGCGGAGATAACTCGAGTGTGCGTTTTTTCAGTGCGTGTAGATGTTAGGGTTTTGGATCGGGGTTTTAGGGAGAGAAACCAGGAGTAGAGGGGCCTTTATTGAATTCTTTTTATGAAGATTTAAATAAATAATAAATCGGTTAATTAAATTGAACACACTTCGAACCCTAAACCAAGATCCTTTTTTTTCGACTCCAAAAAATTGTGGCTCGATTTCCATTATGTTCTTATAAATGAAAGGCCAAAATCAACATCGAAATCGAAATCGATAATTAATTTTAAGTTTAAAAGTAGGTCTAATGTGATAAGATCTGACAAAATTTAAATAATATTTTTTATAAACGAATCAGATCAAATATAATATCAAAATTGACTGTGTTATGCGTTTTATTTGCCTTTTTGTTGCTTAGGCAGTGGTTTTTGGGATTTTGTATTGTGTTTTAGTTTGGTCTCCTGTTTTTCATGTTTGGGTTTTTGGTTTCTGTTTTAACGCTTAATTTTGTTTTAAAGTCGAATATCAATATCTCGAGCTTACAAAATCCTAGGACATGAATAATAGAGAAAAGATTAAGTAACCAACTTCTGCAAAGGGTGAAGAACTCATACCAGTAGATCAAACATGAATGGTGTGGCTTCATAGCATTAAAAGGTAAGAAACCGAATGCAGTGAGAAATAGGTCATTTCGGGTCAACAAGAAAGCAATTTCTTGAGCATGGTCACCTTATTATATAAAAAAACTAAATATAATGAGTGGTGATGCATTTGCTTCCAAATATTTACACTTATAAAAAAAAGATATCTCAAATATCACATAAGTATTTAAAAGTTTTAACACATTCATCTCGATCAATTCAACAGAAAATAATCACATCCTGAAATTTATCTCTAGGTTTTTCTCTTCGAACAACAGCTTAATCTCTTGAATTTGCTGTTGATGTTCTTTATTCAAGCTCAAAAGCTCCCTCTCACTTCTTAGCACCTCGCCAATGTCATTGTATTCTCCTTCACCTCAGTCAAAGCCATTCTCAAACAATGTCCTACCGGTTAAAAAATCTATGTTGTTCTTATGTTTAAGTTTTTGAAGCACCGGTTTCCCTTCTACTGGGAAGTGGAAGAGAGAAATAAGTGAGTTATTCCTACTGCTCTCTTGTTCCTAAAATGAACAGACTTCGTATATGATTTTGTTTTCAGATGATTTGTTCAATGACAGAAATACAAGGGAATATGTGGTTCTTGTTTGTTTCGGCTTGTTATCAGTTTCCTGCGTTTTATTTGCCTTTTTGTTGCTTAGGCAGTGGTTTTTGGGATTTTGTATTGTTTTTTAGTTTAGTCTCCTGTTTTGTATGCTTGTGTTTTCTTATGCTTTGTGAGTTTTTGGTCTTTTAATTTATGTTTTAATGCTTAGCTCAGCCAACCAAAGGATCTAGCTTGGATTTGATAGAAGGGATTTAAAGTATTTGTTGTGCTTGTAAAAGTGTTTTAAGCTAATTGTTATTGATTTGTAAAATTCACCTTCGTTGTATTTGAGGAAATAAACCATTTAAAATATTTTATTACTTTTTACTTTGCGTAAACAAAAGGTATAACTTTTTTCTGTTTTTGGGAGGAAAAAATATCGTGCTTTCGGGAAAAAATGTCCTACCGATAGTAAAACATTTATCTTATAGTCTAAAAAATATTTAATTACTAAAAATTAATATGGATCTATTGAGAACTCTGAATTACATTCAACAAAACCTTCATCTATAGTACTTGTTTTTATTTATTCTTTACATTAGTTTACTTTTTTGCGTTATAATATATAAATAACTTTTACTAATGTTATTGATATGTTTTATTTTCTTTGCTGATATATCCATTGTTGACCATTTGAGGATGTGTATAACTTGCAATATTATTGACAACTAGCAAATGTTTGATATATAGTTAGCTCGTTCCCAGTTTTGATCATTGCCCACTATTTATAATCTTTAACTTGTAGATATAATCAATAAAAACCAATACATAATGTAGCTACTCAAAATATATTAATGTTTATGAGTGAATACGTTCAACAATTTATGTTTACTCCGAGATTAGAAATTTAAACAGGCTAAACGGCTTGTTCTCTCAAAACAAGTACAACATGAAGACAAGAAGATAACAAGCACAAAAGAAATGACAAAGCCATAGAAAATGAAACAAGGTCTATCATGTTCTAAAAGAGAAAACCATACAAATTCAAGATGATGAAAAAATTGTTGATTTCAGTAAAAAGATAGAAAATTTAAACAAAACAGTCACATAAAAATGACTCAAAAACTGAAAATTAAACAAAAAAATATTTGATAATTTTTTTTTATATCATGAATTTTTTATAGAAAATGAAACTTTTGATTTACTCGATATAAATATTTTATGTTCACTTATTCCTTATAAATTATTTCATTCGACGTTTATTCATTCACCACGTACAACGATATACTAGAACAAGTCATATTCATTCACCACGTACAACGATATACTAGAACAAGTCATTTTCAATCAATGAAGCTTCAATTTCTCATCGACAAAGAAGTTCAAAAAACGATTTTGAGAAAGAGCTGATGCTAACATATATAAAATCTTTTTAAACGAAAATTAATAGAATACTACTCAAAATTTAGAAATTGTGGCTTTAGATTTTTTTGCTTAAAAAAGTAAAAAAAACAAACTGTTTAAATTAGTGCGTGCACCTACATTATAACTGCTTATACTTTAAAAAAAGAGTAGGTCTTATACGAGACCGTCTCACGGATCTTAATCTGTGAGACGGGTCAACCTTACGGATATTCACAATAAAAAGTAATACTCTTAACATAAAAAGTAATATTTTTTCATGGATGACCCAAATAAGAGATCCGTCTCACAAATACGATCCGTGAGACCGTCTCACACAAATTTTTACCTTAAAAAAAAGAGAGAGAGAAACTCAGAAAACGGAGTTCCATATTATTACTTCGATATAAAATCTAGTCGTCAATAACAATTCTTCAGCAAAAATACTGCTTTCTTGCACCACGAAAAGATAATCGGAAACCTTGAATTCAAAACCATCTTTGGTTACTAAATAATGTTCTATCCCGAGAGGTTTGAAGTAAACATAAAACCAATATTCTCAGAAAAAGACCAGACACACATGGAAAAGGAATCCTAATCTTGTGTAGCAGCACCCTGGTTTAGCTCTGCAAATCTCATGCCAACACGCATAGAGTGTTTCAGGAACTTCTCAGCACATCTGCGAACACAAGTTTCCTCTTGCTTGTCAAGAGTTTTGCGACGGAAAGTGTCAACACAGTCGGTGAAACATCTCTCCACCAATGAGTTATACATCCTTAAACTGCAGAATAAACACATGAAAATATAATTTCACCCCCATTTCAAATATATAGTGTTTTTTTTTATGTAAACCAACCATTCAAATTCATCTGAACCGGTGTGTGATAATTCTCAACAGACAAGACTTGGGTCAGATGCAATAATTTGGTCCATAAACACAGAAAATATACAATACTTCTCATAAAACAAGAATCCATGATGGGACACTTTGGTCTACATATGAAAAAAACAAAACTCAGTTTCTGAACTGTACCAATGTGTAAAAAATCTAAAAAAAAAAAACAAGACTCCGTGTTGGATGCTATTCCAGAGAGAGAAAACAAAAGAAAAAACAATCTAATTCAGGAAAATTCATAATGAAATACTACTGCTAACAGACAAGACAAGTACATATAGGAACACAATACATAGAGGAGAAAAAAAACCGCCACTTTCAAGTATTAGTTATGCACATATTACAGAACACTTAGGATATCAAGTTCCCCATAGAATTATTACAAGACAAGTACTAGCAAGAATTATGACACTTCAAGCAAGAAGCATACAAGCCTTTTTTTTAACAACAGAGCACTGAGCATACAAGCTTTAAAGTCTCTCAAACACCAAAAGACAGAAAATACATTCGTTATTATATTCACAAAGAATGCAAGTTGAGTAAAAAGTATAGTTTTAGGAAGCCCGCCATGCAATTGGGAGTTAAGGCACATCCATGCATAGCCATACGTACAGAAAGAGATAGACAGGGGACTGTAACATACCTCTGGACCATAAAAACACACAAATTACTCTAGTGAAGCTCGAAAGAAAGGTTAAGCAAAACTCAGATATAGAAAATAATGCCAAATTACTACAGAAAGTTTTCGACAAGTTTAAATAAGCAACAAGTATGTACACAAACATTCTTAGTTCAATCATCTATCTTAAGTATAAGAGATGGAGTATTAATTTGATAGAGATCAAAGTGAGGAATACAAAATTAAACATCAGTGCACCGTTTGGCGCAAGGGACACGATTCCACCTCCTCGTTTAATCTTAACCTAGAGTTTGGCTCAAGAATTACAACAATTGGAGTTAAAAATGATTATATCTTTCACTTTATTCTCCATACATTGTAGCTCCTTCATTATTAAGATGACAATATTATTAATAATCCTCATAGTATTATGATACATTATCTCACACTCCCAGAAGAATAAGCACATTCAATAAGAAGGAAAAATTAATGATGTTGTCAGTAAGCCTAAGGCAAAGAGTACAACAAATTTGCATCTTAGATAAAAATAAAAAAAATTGAACGGAAACAGCAAATAATTTTAGACACATACTCACAAAATAAAGCTGTACCTATCTTCAATTCATCAACAGAACAGGAGAAAATCCGAAACTTAGAAAAAAAAACCCCCAAAATTCTGCCTCGGACAAATTAGGTTAGCTGGTGCATACCTGTCGCGGATTTGGAGCTGGTCGATCATGGCCGTCATTCGGAGCTTATCTTCCTCCGGAAGAGCGTCCAAATCTCCAAGCATGCTCTTGTCCATTTCGGTGACTTCGGGAGAGTGCAAACTGCGATGCACGAAGTATAACTCTATTGTGCAGGGATCGATGTTCTCTAAAACCCTAACTTCAGGACTCGGGAGGAAGATCAAGGCAGTTTAGTTCACCGTGTTTTAAGAGATAGAATGAACGGACAGGATTTGTAACATCGGGCGGCTCAAAATAACTCAAGACTTGGAGAACAATTAATTCACATTGGATTAGAATTTTCTCCACGAGTTTCTTCCATTTTTTCGGGTTTGGTGATTTTAAAATATCCAAAATAGTTCGAGACTCGAACCCGAGACTCGAACCCATATTCATTTTGCCTCATTAATATTTTTAAAATGGAGATAGGGGCGAAGATGAGAATTTGATCCCCGTGGTTCCACGAACCCGAAAAACAGAGATCGGAGTGGGAATGAAATTCGAGGATGGCCGTAGGGGTGTCAAAATGCGACACGACCCGTCAACCCAACACGACCCAACACGAAAAAAATCAGGTTCGGATTGGGGTTTTTCGGGTTCGGGTTGGGTGGAATCGGGTTAGTGCCATGTTAGGCGGGTTTCGGGTTGGGTCGGGTGGGGTCGCGGGTTGACCCGCGAACTTTTTTTTTGAAAATATTACTTATATTTTTATATATTGTATGTTTGAACAAAATTTATTGTATATTTATATGATAAATTTTCATCATTTAATAATTATTTTGCATATTTTTATTTTTTAACAATTTTTTATTTGATTTAATGAATATACTTTTAATATTATACGATTAAACTTTCAAATTTAAATCGAAAATTTTGTTATTACGTGTTTAGATTAAAATATTATTATTATTTTTTATTTTTTTGAATTTTTTTCATTAATTTTTTAAAAAAAATTTAAAAAAATTAATAAAATTCGGGTTATGCGGGTTAGACGGGTTGAGTCGGGTTATACGGGTTCGTGTTCGGGTTGGGGGTTTTCGAGTTGCTTCGGGTTCGGGTTGGGTTCGGGTTGAAAAAAAAAATAAAAAAATTTCGCGGGTTGACCTGAAACCCGACCCAACCCACCCGATTGACACCCCTAAGGATGGGGATGGCAAACGCGCCCCGCCTCGCTCCATTTCCATCCCTAAACACTTGTATATGCACTTTTGGTACGACATTCCACTTTCACAGTTTAGATGACACTCATATATAAAATGTTATGAAATATATCAAAATTGTAGCTCTACTAGATAAGTGTTAAGTGAACACGGTGAAAAATTATATATATATAAATATATATATATATATATATATATATATATATATATATATATATATATATATATATATATATATATATATATATATATATTTCTTAAGCTTCATTTTTTGAGCAAACTAGTTACTTTTTTTTATGTCACGATTCTAACACTACTCTATCGATATTCACAATAAAAAATAATAATCATAGCATAAAAAGTGATATTTTTTCGTGGATGACCCAAATAAAATATCTGTCTCACAAAATACGATCCGTTTCACACAAGTTTTTGCCCTCACACTAATATTTTAAACTCAAGACTTAATTATAACAATCATTTCTTCAACTAAACAAAAGAAAATAAATTATTTTATTTTTATCATACCAAAAATTAATCGCTAATTATTTTAACTTACCACACGCATAAAAAATATTCATTATAAAATAAAATCATATATTAAAACGGTATATATTATATACAATATATTTTTTGAT